>NC_050483.2:58740133-59005133 GCF_012460135.2 Molothrus ater
CTTTTTTTCTCAAGGAGTCGCTGAATCCAGAGACGTTGTTGGTGTTTTGTTTCCTGGAAGAAAGGGAGGGGCGCTGCCCTGCTCCCCTCCTGCACATCTGTGGAGATGTGCTGATAAAATGGGATGCTGCTTTTGAAAGGGACTGAGCAGAGGTGCTGGGCAGCCCCAGCCAAGGTAGGCAGAGGAGGCACAGAAAAGGTGCTGCACCCTCCCAAATTCACCCAGATGAGAAAATAGCCATTTCTACCAACGCCTGACTCTGCGCAGGAGGTGAGGCTGGATGTGCTTTAGCCCATAATATCCAGATCTGTAATTCCCACCCAGATCCTGTACACTGCTGGTTCCCTTTGCACTGCACAAACCAGTGGTTTGGCCCCAAAGAACTAGGCAGAAATTCAGGCTTTGCTGATGGCCCAGGATTCCACCATGAGAGAAGAAAAATTACGTTGAGAAATGCTGCTTTGCAACTGTCTCAATGGAAAAAAAAAAAAAAAATCTCCATGATGATTTATTTGGACTAACTGAGCTGTATTCCTGTGAGACCACAGATCTTCGTGGTGAAGTTGGGGGGAATCTGTGCTGACATCCTGACCCACCAATCTGACATTTAAATGGGACAGAAATAAATGCATCTTCCCTGCCCTGGAAATGTGCAGCCTACCTGCTTCCTACTGGGTTTTAAATGAATTCTTCCAAAAAGCACATGTAAAATCTTCTGTAATGCTCAAAGACTAAAATTCTCCCCAAAACTGCCTCCAAGTCTTTATGTCTTCAGCATCACCCATATAATAACAAACATTATTTTGAAACCCACACAATTTATTACCCCTGTGAATTTATTTTCAAAAGTCTTTTCTGCCATTAAACCCTAAATTTTGTTTTCATATTTGAGTTGCCTGACGCCGAGGACAAAAGGAAAGTTTGGTACCAAAGGATTTGGTTTTCTCCACAGATTTTTTAGTATGTTGTAATTGATTTTAACCCCAGCACTGACAGCCCTCCTTCCCTCATGACAGAGGCAGTGGATCACAGGAGGAACCTCTGCCACACTGGGTAGCTGCTCTCATTTCCTCCAAAAAGCTAAGAAAGCTTGAATGGGCAGAAAAATATTCAAATGCTCTCAATATACCTTTCATAGCATGTCCATGTCTGGCCTATTTGCAGGAAAAGGAATATATTTAGGATTCACCTCCCTCCAACAGAATATCTCCTGGCCGTGCAGGTTGGAAACTAAAATTTCACCTGTCCTATATGACTTTCCCCTTTTCACACAGGCATTACCCCACCTGTGATGTGAAATATAAAGTTTTCAGCTCTCAGTTGATTAAACGCTGTTGCACAGCTTCTGTGTGGAAGTGGAACATCATTTAAAGATATTGGGTGGTGGGGGATTTTTTTGCACTTGTGCCAGATGCATAAAATGTATGGTTTTTAATCTATAGCTCAAGTAGTCAACTGCTTGAAAAAAATATCACTGACAGTTGTGGGGGTTTATGCAAGTGCCAGCATTAAACAGCATTATTTAAATTTCCTTCTAAATACTTGTTTGATAAGTAGGGATATGTATGATTTATTCATCTCACAATTTACTGAAGCATGTTAGCTGGCGCTTTTTTTTTCCCCTAATTCATACCCGACTGTCACTCTGTTTTTTATATACGTTAGTTTAAAAAGATTTGCCCAATGTAAATAAGAACAATTACAGAATCACAGAGCAGGATTACTTGTGAAGGGGAGGGAAAAAAATAAATAACCATGGCTTGTATTCTCAGTGGCTATTCTATTTGACTTCATCATTAAGGAAAGTATTCAGAGCATCTAAAGGGTGAAGAGTGGAGGAGTGTGTTTTCTTTTCGATATGATAGCTGCATTCAAGTTATTCTTCCCCCTACAATAGATTTTACCTAGCTTTATCTTCATAGGAAGCTGCTTTCAGCTGAAAAGCAGAAGTGAATAGGAGTGTCATGACATAGGATTAACAGTACAGCCGGGTAGTAAATCAAATGTTTGAGATGGAGGAATGCGGGATGTGACGTGCGCTGCCGAGGGAGCAGCTGATGTGTGATTATCTGCCGGGCTCCCCGAGACCTGGGCTGGCCCTCAGCTCCCAAAAACACACAGCCCCTCTGAACCAGGCAATCTCTGCAGTGGATACAATCCCAAGGTAAAACCTGCGGGTCTTGCAGAGGGCTGATTGCAGATGGAACTGGCCTAAGCCTCAGGAAAAGAAAAGCGGGAAGAATTTCTGTGGTTTTCCAATCTAGGGCGAGCAACCTGACTTAAAGAGAGATCTAACAAGTGCCAAAACTACATAAAATTAACATTTTAACACTAAAACAAATTAAGATTTCAAGTCTGGTGTGTTTTATTATTTGACCAAAGCTCAATAGCCTTACAATAAGCAGGAACGGTGACATATTTCTCTGATCAACAGCACCTAAACCGAATATTGCCACCAGAGCTCCCTGAGACCTGGGCTGGCCCTCAGCTCCCAAAAACACACAGCCCCTCTGAACCAGGCAATCTCTGCAGTGGATACAATCCCAAGGTAAAACCTGTGGGCCTTGCAGAGGGCTGATTGCAGATGGAACTGGCCTAAGCCTCAGGAAAAGAAAAGCGGGAAGAATTTCTGTGGTTTTCCAATCCGAGGTGAGCAACCGGACTTAAAGAAGTGCCAAAACTAGATAAAATTAAGATTTTAACAATAAAATAACACTAAAATTAAGATTTCAAGTCTGGTGTGTTTTATTATTTGACCAAAGCTCAACAGCCTTACAATAAGCAGAACAGTGTGCTCTTGCTCTGATCAACAGCACCTAAACCGAATATTGCCACCAGAGCTCCCTGAGACCTGGGCTGGCCCTCAGCTCCCAAAAACACACAGCCCCTCTGAACCAGGCCATTTCTGCAGTGGATTTAATCCAAAGGTAAAACTTTCCAGGAACAGTGGGACTTGCAGAGGCAAAATTGCAGATGGAACTCGCCTAAGCTTCAGGAAGAGAAAAGTGTGAAGAATTTCTGTGGTTTTCCAATCCAGGGCGAGCAAACTGGCTAAAGGAGAGATCCAACAAGTGCCAAAAGTACATAAAATTAACATTTTAACACTAAAACAAATTAAGATTTCAAGTCTGGTATGTTTTATTTGACTGAAGCTCAATAGCCTTACAATAAGCAGGAACAGTGAGCTCTTGCTCTGATCAACAGCACCTAAACCAAATATTGCCACCAGATTCTTCAGCACCACAGCCTTGCCTGTCACAGTACTCAGATGAAAAAATAACCATTTTCACTCACCTACAGCAAGATAAATGCACTTGATCTTGCAATAGGACTCAAATGCATCTGTACTTCTGTACTTGCAGTTTAAATTCACTGCAGAGACCAACTTGCAACACTTTTAACAGGCCCTAATCTCTGGTTTCAGTTTGAGACCAAGAGGCATTTCATATCATCAGCACAGGATTTATATTGTACGCTTAGAAAACAGAAATGGATTTCCAGGAGGTTTAATTTATCAATATCTGGTCTTTCTGGGAAACATTAGTTTGCATAGGAAAAGGGGGTTAAAAGAAGGTTTAAGTGATGTCTCTAATATTTCCTGAAAACTTTGTATGAAAATATTCTATGCCACAAAAGCCCATTAAATATGCAAACTTTAATATACATTCCTCAGTAACAAATGTACAGTTAGATAACACATAAAGAATTATGAATGACTAATTATATTTTGCATATTTACAGCAAAGACAATTAGCAAATAGCTTTTATATGCAAAATAAATGAAAAAGTAATTAAGATGCACTAACTAGAGCAGCAATATCAAGTCTGTTGTCTTGTGATTCATTCCTAACAAACATAATAATTATGCATTCATTGTCATATAATTAAAACAGCTCTGTCCTTTAGAAAACTGGTTATTTACTGTATAATAACCTGAAGAGTGGCAGAAGTTCCTCATAATGGTGAGAAGGATAATTAAATATTTCTTCCTGGTGTCTGCTCACTCAGTTGAGTTTATTATCTTAAACTTGTGCTAGAAAACATTTCCTCTGCAGTTCCAAAAGCTCTCCTGCTCCCTGATGGGAAGTTATGCCTTTGCCATGCCCTGCTCCCAAGCCAGCTGTCCAAAAGTCCCAAATGGGCGCAGCATTAAAGGCCAGTCCAAGCTGGGAAAGCTCAGGGGTGTGGCCCAGGGAGGATGAGAATGCTCTGGGTGGAGCCTGGGTGTCTGTGCTATGACCTTGGCTGAACTTGTGTGTCATTGCCAGGGATGGATGTGAAATATCATATCAATAATACATATTATATTATATCATATCATATCATATAATGTAACGTAACGTAATATATATAATGTAATATAATCAGTCTGTGCTATGACCTTGGCTGAACTTTTGTGTCATTGCCATGGATGGATGTGAAATATCATATCAATAATACATATTATATTATATTATATTATATTATATTATATTATATTATATTATATTATATTATATTATATTATATTATATTATTATAGTCAACTCAATCAAATCATAGAAAGGTCTGGGTTGAGCATGAACACACGGGCAGAGCTCCATCCTTGTGGGACCAGGGATTTGCTCATCCCACACCTCAGCTGTAACATCCCCACAACTCCACCCTGCCTCTTCCCATTCCCCTCATTTCCCAGCTCTTCCTCCACTTCAGTAAAACATAATAAACCATCCAGTCTCAACTGGAACCCTTAATCACCGCCAAGCAGAACAGCAATATCCAGCTCTGTAAGCCTCTCTGTAATACCAATATCATCAAGAGCTTCTTTTTTTTTTGTCTTAAAATTCCGTTTCCCCGTAAACCTCGGCCCGCAGGACCCGCCGAGCTGCAGTGGAGGAAAAACAATGTAATTGCTTGGCTGGCCTGGATCAGTAATCGGATTTCCAGGGACTCAATAGGTAAGGGGCAGGGCAGGAGGAGCAGGTTCACCTACACGAGCTGGCACGGAAGGACGTCGCTCCTGGTGCTGCTGCTCGGGCTCCATCCTCCTCTCCAAACCCCTGGCTCCCGTGCCAGACACTCACCCTTCCCAAAAAAGGGAAGGGATAACCCATTCTTTTTAGTGTTTGTCTACAAAGCTGGTGTTGCCTCTTGATTTTTGAGCAAAACTAAACAAGTCTGCTGGTGGAGGGAGAATTCCAGGCGTGGAAGGGTCTGTACAAGGAGACATGGCAGGAGCACAGAAGTTCCCATAGGAGGACTCAGGACCAGCTCTGATGGCCCATGCAGAGGGATCCAGGGTGATTTCATTGCCTTTGGAGTATTTGGGGTATCCTGGTACTCCCCCAGGAGGGATGGCTCAGGTAAACCTTGCTGCAGCACACACAGGAGAAAAGCAATAAAAGGAGCACAGCTTCCAGGCACACTGGGAATAGCCCAGTGCCTGTCACACAGTGCCCTGCAGAAGGCAGGGGATTTTTCACAGATTTCTTAATACTCCAAGAGAAAAAAAAAAATAAAAAGAGTCTTTTTGGGCTTTGCTACACAATTAATTCGCTCAGACTTCCTCATCTGCTCCTTCCCCTGTCAGGAATGCAGTGGGACTCCACCTAACCTACATGGAGGGATTCGCTGCTACCCCCTACAGTGGGATGTATTTCTTTAAGGGAATTATGCATCCTGTGATGCTCAAGTAGTCCCAAAGCATCCCCACCCCACCCTATTTCTAGTTCAACACTTCATGTTTAGAACAGGAAAAGGGGAAGAGCCATATTTTCTATTAAATCCTACAGAAATTTCATTGCCTTTAGGACACACTTATACTACCCAAGGCTAACCTGTTGCTTAGGTGGATTTCTCAACAGCTCTGTCTTTCTCTGAAATAGTTTCAAGGATGATTTATACTTCTGCTGAGCAACCAGGGCTTGCTCACTTCTTGCATAGCCAATACCCAGACCACTGCTTGAGTCAGGTGAGGATGGAGGGGAAATATGGCTAAGTTTAGGCAAATCACTGTGATTCCTTGGAGATCCTGACCCATTTCCCCAGTCCTGGAACCACTTCCACCTCATATGGAGCAATGGGGAGCACTAGCCATCCTATGGGGTGCATTAGCCACGTTATGGGGTGTGCTAGCCACCCTACAGGGACTGTGAGCTCCCCAGAGCCTGCAAGGTGTCAGGATGGAGCCCAGCTCTGCACAGAGCTGTCAGGATGACAGATTTAACCTCCCTCTGTCCCTGTTTACCCAAAGTAAGAAGATTGTAAGGCTTAGTTAATGTTTGTAAGTGTCTCAGGGTTCTTATACGATAGGCACTATGTACATGCAAGTGTATTATAATACATGTCACAGGAAGAATTAATAAAGCATTAATTTAGAGGTAGCAGACACTCATGCATGATAGCCTTTCTAGCTGCTTCTTTGCAGGCACCCAGAAAATGGCATTTAAGTTAAAATCAGGTTAAAGAAAAATAATGCAATCAATCACTGCCAGGTACTGAGTCAGTAAATATCAATTACATGAAATGAGTCATTAATGAGAACTTTGATCAAATCAGGTGGCAGGGGAAGGACACTCAGAGAGACAGATGTGACACATATTAATTTAGGAAGATATTATCTTTTAGGAAATGGGGCTTTTAATTTCAGCACCTCCATTTTCTTCCTGGCCTTTCAAAATATTGGGAACCCCAGAAGCAACTGGACACAAAAAAAAGCAGCAGGATGCTCCTTTTGCCTCAAAACTTTGGTGGCAGACAATGTGAGCTCCCAGGAAAGAACCAGGTGTTCCTCTAGGACTTTATCTGAAATCAGGGTGAGAATCAAAAGCCCTTTAAGCATTCCCAAGCATGGAGGCATCCTTGTGTTTGAAGTACTGGGCTAAAGTAAAGCACAGGCAGAGCTGGGAGTGTGATCACAGACCTGGTACACGAGGGGAGGCACTGAGCAATGCTGGCTCTGGGAATGAGGATGGACAAGGACCTGCCTGTAGCCAGAGTCAGGGAAATGGTGATGTGGGAGCAGAGCTTCCACTCCAGAGGATCCCTTGGAGAACTCAGGAACCTCTCTGGTGCTTACAGAAACACAAGCTTACAGAGGCCAGCTCCCTATTTCAGCTTTTTCTTTAATCTTAAATCAAAATCTGGGCTTTTTTTTTTTTTTACTTTTTCTAGATGCTGCACTCCCTCCATTCCTCCTCCTCCTGCCACCGAAGTCACCCCCAGGCTTGTCCCCCTGGCCACAACCTCAGTGCTGGGCCAGTACCTTCAGTACAGGTAAATTCATCCCTGCTTTTGGGGAGGGATAAGGAGCCTTTGGAAAAAGAATAAAATCAGCTCTTTCTCTCTCTCTCTCTCTCTCTCTCTCTCTGCATAAAATAAAGAGAGAAAATAAAATTCCAGCAGCTACAAGCTGGCAACATTATACTGTCATAATCCAGAAATGAACATTGATTCTGAAGAAGTCGCTTCTTCAAACTTTAACGCAACAATTAAGTATTCCATTGTCATGGCTCAATTAAATGGTATGGCCTGAGAAAATTGGGGATTGTAAAGTGAGGATGGAATGTGCTTTGATCCTCTTTCCAGGGTTATTGTTTCATTAATAAATGAACATGTCATTTGTCTCACCAGAGGGAGCTCCTGCCCTCCAGGCTTTTTCCCTTTTTTGTTCAGGTTTTATAAAGATGAATTTCCAGTGCTCTGAAATACCATGGATTAGTAGTTAAGCCTGACAGCACTTCGGGGAGTAGTGGGCTTAAAGTGCCTCACACAGGTCTCCAAAGCACTTGTTTACTAATAGAGGAAATCAGCGACCGTCTGCAGCTGCTGATATCGCATTACCATTTGGAAAGACAGTAGCTGAGATAACAAATCACACAGTTTTAATAATTACTCCTGCATTCCAGTTTTTTGTTTCCTGCGTAACTGCAAAGGCTGGATTTCTTCCAAATAAACAGATAAAAACAGTATGGAACTTTTATCTTTTAATGATAATGACAACACATCATGTTTCACTAAAAGTTTCCTGCTGAATTTTTTTCTGATTTCTAGAGTTTCAATAAAATGTAATTATACTTTATAATTCCACTCTTTTAATCTTCACTTCAAAAACTATTCACAGTTAGCAAGTTTGCTAGGCACGGAGAGGGGGTGAGGAGCAGGAGCTGACTTCCCCCACATCGGGCTGTTCATAAATTCTGTCTGGGGGTAAACCTGTCATTGAAACGGCACAAACTGAGCTGCTTTGCATTCAAATTAATACCTAGTTTAATTTGAATATAAAATAGCTCCATTTATGTGGTTATTAAGAAAAAGTAACAAAACCGTTTGGCGATGAATGGATGTTTAAGATAGGAGACACTTGCAACCTATTTCTTCTCGGTACTTGGGGGTTTATTTCTCCTTTTCTTAATCCCTGGGATACTTTTGGAATTGGGATGTTTTCCTGTCGATAGATAAGGCTTTGAAACAAAGCAGTATCTATGAAATCTGGATGGTTAATATATATTCTGGGAGTCAAAAACTTCCAATTAACCCAATACTGAATTAGACTTCGTGTGTTTTGTTCAAATAAATCTTCCCATCTTGTCCTTTGCTACACTCAAAAAAAAATCCAGCGGTGTCAGTCACAACTTTTTTTTTGCTAAATAATTTCATAGATTTATTTAGGAGAGCAGAGAAGAGGAGGGAGGGAGGAACACCACAATTAGACCATCCTCTTCCAGTTCAAAAATATCCAGACTGAAAGGTAAGGTAAACTTTTCTCACAGCTTTTAGTTTGCTTACCATCAGCCCATGTTCCACTGGGTGATTAAAGAAAGCTTTTTTAAAGCATTACTTCAGAATGATCTTAATTGGTGCAAGGTTGAGCCCTTTCTAGGAGGGGAGGGAAAAGGTTGAATAGCCTTTTCAAGTCACATGAAAGTTTCTAGGATGAATGTACGATAATTAGATTAATAAGTAGCTTAATTTATCACAGCTAAGGATTTCAACAGCCACACATTAGAGCAAGAAAAAAAAGATTAGTGTGATTCCAGTTTGTAAAAAATTGTACTGAAACTTGATTAACCTTAAATACAAAGTGCCTTTCTTTTTTGTGTGTAAATTCAGTAGTTAAGGGGGGAAAAAAACCCCACCAAAATAATCAGAAAAGTCTTGTTCCATTCCTTTGTGTTCGCTAGCTAATGAGAGATAGCAGGGTTGTGCAAAACAACTTTTCCTGGTTATTCTTCCTAGAACATGGATTTAGAGGAAATCTGTGATCCCTGCCACTGCTGCGGACCCTGAAGATCTGTGTGAGGTGTGAGATAGCATTTGCAGCGGTTAAAAACATCTCCAGCATCAGCCACATTCACTTTAAAATGAGAGAAAAGGAAGCAGCAAGAAAATGGGTGAAATATTTATTTAGATCCAGGTGAAAGTTGTATTCACCTTAGGGATGGTAATGCAGAAGGGCTGAGCAGGAGCCTGGGTGCCAGGCAGAGGTGTGGGAAACAACTGGAGGCAAGGCTAACGAGGGGGGTGCAATTAGGGGTGGCAATTAGCAGGGCAATATTCCCTCACACAGCCCAGCATCAGCCTAAAATCAAACGTGGCAAAGGCAAGAGCAGGGTGCAAAAAACCCTGACCCACGGATGGCAGATTTGTGTCAAATCCTGCCAGAGCATCCAGCTTTTCCCCCCGCCACCATTGCTGCTTCTTTGCAGGACAATCCCTTAATAGAGAGTGAAATCTGCTGGGCTTTTTGATGTTGCCATCCACCGCCGAGGTTGCTTTCGGTGGTGTCATTATTTATCAGCGCCAACGTCAGCTTTCATTAATCCAACTCCTCAACGCGGCCAGCAAAAACTCCCGGAGCTTTTTGTGCAGCAAAAGGGGCCAGCAGGGCCCACGGAAGGTTCTGGAGGGTGGTGGTTGGTTGGTGGTGGTGTGGTCCCTGTCAGCGCTCAGCAGCCGTCGTCATTTTGAGGAGGTTTAATGCAAACGCAGCGGTGGCGAGACGTGGGGTGCTGGGTTTGTGGCTCCCCGTCCCGAATCCCTCTTTGAAAGAGGGGGATGAGAAGGGGGAAGGTTGGCTGGCGTTCATGGGAGAGCAGAAACGAGGCTGCTCAGAGCCTACCAAAAAATAAAAAAAAACTTTAAAATGAAATAAAATAATAATAATTAAAAAAAAAAAAGGCGTAATGAAGCAAGAGGGGGAAAAGGGTTTTCTTTAATTTTATCTCACACTTAAGAGATGAGTAAGAGCTCTAATGAAAGGGAGGGTAATTATAGCCCAGATAGTGCCTCTTGCTCAGGCTGGAACGTGGGGAAGGTTAACTCTGGCAAAGGGAGATCATACAAATCAAAGTGGCTGAGGGCACTCATGCATCGGCCTGTTTGATAAGATTGATAACTGTAACCAGTAGCTTAGGAGAATCGATTTCCACTGCCGGGGATCTCTCCGGATGCTCTCATCTTTTATTCTGTTTACATGAAAGTGGAGCTTTAAAGATGTTTTATCATCTAATGGCGAATATGACACACAGTTACAAACGGAATCTTTTTTTAATCTCGGAATGGGAAATTTAAGCGGGGCAGTGATTCGCTTTAATTATGTATATTGAACAAATTTGAAGAGATGAGAAGAAACTTGTTTTTCAGCCCACTGAACCCAAGTGCTTGCCTGTAATCTAAAATGGATATCTAATTATTGTTTAACATTATTTATTTAGGAGGAGTTACGACCTCTAATTTGCCTTTAAATGATTAATTTAGTGTTTAAATAAAGCTCCTTTTATTTAATAATGTTTTCTTTAACCAATCTTCACTAATGTCAATAAACTCTTTGTTTAACCTTCTTAAAGGAAACATTTCCTCAGCTCTGAGACAATTATGAATTACCAAAACCCATATAGAAAAATGAGCTAAGTAATTATCTAATATTATTGCAGTGTGCTTAAGAAGGGAATATTCCACACCAATAACATAAGAGAGATGAAACAAGCTTTTCTAAATATTGAGCATTTTAAGCAGTCTGCCTCTTTTTGAGGTGATAAGGCAGCACAGAAATACCCCAAAATACAGCTTGGCTAAATAAACTCTGCCACTTCCATTCTCATCCTAAAGAGGTTCTTGGTTCATGTCCCAGGCACAGACAAAGCAGCACAAATATCCCCACTCACGTGTAGGGACGTGGTCAGAGGCAATGCAGGCACCTTCCTGCTGTCCCCAGCCCTCAGCAGGGCATCCTCACCTGTGCCCAGGGCGATTTTGCATCACCAGGGTGCCCCCCTGATGTCCAGGACCAGAGGGAATGAGTCAGACATGGGGCAAGGGACCCCCAGTCACATCCCATAAACTCCTCTCTGGACATTTGTGTCTTTTATGGAGCAGGCTCTCACATTTATATCACTGTAGATATATTGGCCACTGATTTTTGAAAGCAGAGTGCCTTTTGGGGGTCACAGGATCGTGGAATAAATTGAGTTGGAAGGAACCTTTAAAGGTCATTTGCTCCAACTGCCCTGCAATGAGCAGGGACAGTGGTGACTGCTGTGTATTAGCTGTGAGACACCATTGCTACATAATAAATTGTGTTTGTGACAATGCAGGTGCTTTCCTGGCCTTGCTTAGATCCTCTGTACTCTGCTCTGGAGCATGCTGGAGCTTGGAAGATCACAGGAAAAAACAGGCAGCACAAACAAATTGAAACTGATGTCCTAGAGGCCAGAAAGTGGCAGGATGCAAGTGGTGAAGGAGAAAGAGGGGAGGCAGAGTTTGCAGGAGGAGCCAGATCAAACAGAAAAGCCAGGAGTGGAAGAAAGTGCTGAGAAAGAGTGAGAGACTCATTGCCCATAGAAGCTGGGGCTGCCCCTGGATCCCTGGAAGTGTCCCAGGGCAGGTTGGACAGAGCTTGGAGAAACCTGGGATTGTGGAGGGTGTCCCAACCCATGGAATGGGGTGGAGTGAGATGAACTTTAAGGTCCCTGCCAACCCAAACCATTCTGCAATTCTGTGAATTAGAAACTACAAACTGCCCAAGGCTTGAGGTAACACTGGTCACCATCTGTAGCTCCCATGGTGGAGGTCTGAGCAGACTGTGCTCATTTCCAACGTGGGAAATGTGCTGCCTGCATTGTGGGCAGAGCTGAAAGGGTTCTCATTCTCAGAGCTCTTCTCCTGCACAGCAAAAGCAGCAGCAGAGCATGGCAGGTTCTCTGCAGTTACTCCTTCCAGGTCCTGTTGGGGATCCCAGGAAGAAGAGGGGGAAATGTCCAGATTGGAATGAAGAGGGCTGAACAATAGTGAAGGGCAGCATGAAAGCCACAGCAATGCAGACATGAAAGGAAAAAGGAAAAGAGGGAAAATGGATGTGTAAAAAACAACGATAGGAGCACTTGGCAGTAAAGCAGAAGGAGATTGGGAAAGGAGTCTGGTGCTGAAAAGGTTGTACATGAAGGGATCCATGAATGTGGAATTAGGAACATGATTAACTCTGCAATAATTACTTCAGGGCTTTTTGCAAAATGTGGTGGGTCAATTTGAGAAGGAGCAGAAACAAAGGAGCAGAGCTCCCTCCCTGCCAGAGACTGAGGGGTCACCCAGAGGTGTCACCCCCCAACACCTAAAAATACCCAACACATCCCTGCTCTGCTCCTCTGCTCATCCGCTCTCAATTTCTCCCTTGCCTGGAACAATAGATTCCCCGTTTCCCCAACCATATGAACTAAGATCTCACCCAGGTTGTAGATGTCTAAAACAAGGGAAATCTCTAATCCTTTTCATCAACAATGTGACATTGAGATGGCCCATTTGCAACTGGCTTGGTGGGAGGAACATCCACGAGCAGCCGATTCTTTCTCTCCCACCTCTTCCCAACACTTGTTGTGTCCCAATCCCTGAAAACTCAGAATATCTGAGGCCACAAAACCACAGATTCCAGCTGATGTTATCAACACAAGAGTCTCTTTTAACACTCACCCACAAGCTGATCTCTGGGTAAGGGATGATTTGGATCCCCAGCATGAATCAGGATCATCTTGGAGACTCCCAAAATCTCTTCCAGAGCTGGGATGAGCTCCCACCATGACATCTCCTTGATGCTGGAGCAGCACATGTGGAGGGAAGGGAAGACTTGAATCCTGCCTTCATCTTTGCCCTTGGTTCTCCATGCAGGTTCTCCTCCCACGAATGCAGCTGTGCCCACCAGTCCATAAATTCCAGGGGGGACAAGGCTCCCACAGCCCCTTTGAGAAAGGTTAAGGAAAAGCTGGTGAGCAACTCTGAATTTAAAAATCTTCATCCCACACCCCCCTCTGAGCTGCTGCCCCTGAGATGTGATAGGAAACCAAGCACAATCTCAGCTGGGTCACAGGTAAATGGGGAGGTGTGTTTGCCCCTAGGCAGCCTGAGGTGTCACCCCCTCCTGAACACAGCCTGTTAAAGAGGGATGTCCCCTTAAATGACCATTTCCCTGCTGACTCCAGGAGTGGCCAGCTGCCCATTCCAGGTCAAGAAGGGCCTGGTTAAAATTTCCTGCCCCACCTTGGCTGCAGCAGGGACAAGTCCCTCAGGACTTGCTTGGCAGTGCAACAGCATCCAGACCTGACCCACAATACCCACTGGAGCTCTCCTAGGGTTAGAAGATGACATGGTTTGTCCCAGCAGACACAAGAGGAATTTTCCCAAGAAACCCCCAAAAACCTCTGCAGTGATATGCAAAGTCCTCTCTGTCAACCTGTGTGCAATCCTCAAATAGGAACAGGACACATACAACTTTTTAATTATTGTTACTATTATTTTTAAAAACATGGCATTGTGACTTTTTCTGAACCCTAGACAGGCAAGAATAAAGTTAAGGGTTTCTTACCTCCACCACCTGTTTAGACAGGACTTGCACTGCATTCTGAGCTGCTACAGAACCTTGCTAACCTAAAACAAGTAAAAATTTACAAACCTAGCTAAAATAAAAACTGCTGCTTGGCAAAGAATTAACTTTGCTTCTTCCCTTCCAATTGCCTTAAATCAGCCCCGCAAAATTCCCACTGCCTGCATCAATGGGAATGTGTAATATTGTTTGATGAATGAATAAAATATCAGGAAGGAAGTGTCTTGTTTGCCTGTGTCTTCATTATCACCTTCCCCTGGCCAGAGTCAGTGCATGGACTGTGTGGCTGGACCAGTCTGCTCTCCTGTGCTGGTCATCCTCTGTTTGATTTGTGCTCACAGCTGGAAGCTCTGGACATAGGTTAAGATCGAAGGTGTTTGGCTCTGTACAAACAGCAAATAGAAAGATAATCCCCCCAGAATAAGTTCAGAGTTTTGCCGGATTTTGCTTTTCCCTGAGTATCTTTATTTTAAGTCTGAAGCAGGGGATAGTTAAAATATCATATTTCCCTCTTTTTCTCCTTTGTAATTATCCAAACTGACACCATTATGGACTTTGCTCTGGGACTGAAATCTCAGATTGGGTTGGTCAACTTTTAGAATGAAGTGCAGAATATGGAGCTGTTCTGGGAAGTGGGGGGAAAAGTCAATTCAAAATAGAAAGTTTTTTTGAAAGACATGCAAAACCCCTTAAGTCTTGTAACCACTCTCACTGAAAGGGCTGTGCAAGAATCCCTTCCTTCAATTCCCTGTTTAATCTCTTCTTTTCTAAGCAGGTAATCTCAGATTATTTACCAGCATCTCATTTCTAACTCACAAGAAACTCCTGGAAGCCAGGAAAAAAAAATTCTCTCCATCAGCCTGTTTTTGTTTTGCTCTTCTGTTTATTTTCATCTTAACATTAATTGCCCCATAATATCTGCTTGGTTTTATCAATTAGCCTTTGCAGTGGGAAAATATTTTAGAGCCTAATACAGCGTAATGATTTTTTTCCCTATTTGCCAAGGGGGTTATTAATAAATGTCCCCGCTGGGGCTACAACTCTGGTGCTCTGGTGTTTGCTTTAGGGGAAATGAGGGATTGGAGGAAAATCCTAACCAAACTGAGCTGTAATTAGAGGGAAAGCAGCTGCAATTAGAAGTATATGTTCAATGGCACTCGGGGACAAACCTCCCCTCCACTGGGGCAGGGGTGGTGGCACAGACACTGACGCTGAAATAAAAGGGGAAAACTCTTGGTTTTCCTCTTTCTCCAGGTGTTGCATCAAAGATTTGTGCTGTCTGCTCAGCATATTTCTCCAAGGAAGGGTAAAAACCCAGGAGGGTTTTTTTTTAAGCAGAGGAGTGCTGGCCTGGCAAAGCCAGCAGCAGACTCCTCCAAGCTGGGATTTCACCCTGATCTCTCACTCCTCACTATTTATTTAGCCTGAACTGCTGCCACCAGCTCTGCTGGGCTCTCTGGGAAGCTGCCAGCCGAGCAGCCCCTTCAAGTGACACATTTCTGTGCACATCAGACATCCACACCGTGTCCCATGGAGTCCCCCCCTGTGGCTGCAGGTACCCCAGGGCTGGATGGTGCATCCTGGCAGACCTCATTCTCCTCCCTGCTGCTGCAACAGACTTTGTTCTGGAAGGAAAAAAAACAGTCACCAGCCCTCTGAGTTTTCTGCCTGCCACAAATCTAAATTCTCCAGCACCAGGAAACAAAGCAGCTTCTAGGCTGTCCCTAAAAAATCCAGCGCCGTCGGCAGATATGAGTTTCTGGAAAGCCAAACTGGAAGGAATTCTGAAGCCTGTTGAGAATTCAGTCTGGTTAAAACGTTAGAGCTTGATGTTATCAATCAGCCCAACAAGTTTAACAATAAGCAGCAAGGGCACATAGGGAATTAAAAAATGCAGCAGATGTGCAGTACTGCTTAGTATGGCTTTTAGCTTAATTCATCTCATTGCAGAAATCTGTAATTCTCATGGTTTGGGTTCTAAGCAACAGCTACTGATGTAACCTTTTGTCTTTCCCTGGGTTTGTTGGTCAAAAAACCCCCACATACAAACAAACAAAAAAAACCCAATAATTACTATTATAGCACTATTAGCTTTGAGAATTTACAGCTTTCCTTCTTTCACAGCAGAGCTTGGAAGTAATAGAATTTACTCTGGGAAAACCTGACTGTATCCTTGCAAGTCTCTGTAGGGCTTCTTGTATGGGGGTCCCAAATAACAGATTGTTCCAGCATGAACTCCTATTCTATTCTATTCTATTCTATTCTATTCTATTCTATTCTATTCTATTCTATTCTATTCTATTCATTTTCTACCACCCCACCACACTTGCAGAAAACACAGAGAGCAGCAGTGAAATGCAAGGGTGTGTCACACTCTTGTCCTCCACACCTGTGTGTGACACAGCTCATCCTAGTCTGGATCCTCAAGAAAGCAAATTTCCCTAAACAACCCCAAAAATGCAACCTCACTCCTGCAGATTGCTGAGCACCAGAAAAGGCAACCAAGTGAAGATGGGGCTTGTTGCCCCCCTCCAGAAGATCATCTCCTCCAGATCCTGGATTTCTGTGTTTTGACCAGAAGAAGGGTTCTGGTGGACCTGGGGACTACTGCTTTTGTCATGTGAATGAGCAGAGATTAAAGGTCACCAAGTGAGAAATTCAGATTATTTATATTGAAATATACCTGAGATCTGTGTTCAATGGCCACTGCAGAACATCTTCCCTGGACTCACAGTCTGTAGGACAGTGTGGGAGGAACAGGCATCCACACCATTGTCCTGGAGCAAGGAGCACTGTCCATGCCAGGTACTTGTATTTTATACCTCACTTATACTTCCAGTAAAGCACCCAGGAGCTGCATGGAAGAGCTGGGAGCTGAACCTGCACAGCTCAGCACCTTTTGCTGTAAACCAAATATTTCTGTCCCTCAAAAAGCAAAGACAATATTTCCATTGAGTTTGGGAGGGCTCAGCTGGCATCTGCTCTGACTCCTCGCCATGATTAAAAATTTCTTCCAAACCATAACCTTTCCCTACTGCCACCAAATCACCAGTTCCAGAGACATCAAACAGCATTTGGTTACTTTTATTTCCTCCTTCGGGGGAGCAGTTTGGGTGCAATTATGTGAATTTCCATAGAATCCCTGAATGGTTTGGGTTGAAAAGGACCATGAAGCCCATCCAGCTCCACTCCTTGCCGTGGACAGGGGCACCTTCCACTGGACCAGGTCGCCTCAAGCCCTGTCCCACCTGGCTGGGAATGCTTCCAGGGAATTTGCTTCCATGTGTACCTTTAATGACACACACACTATTTGCTCACTGTACATGTGTATTACAGACCTTTCACACTCCAAGAAGTTTACAATGGATTTTAAAAGTTGTTTTAAAGGGATAAGCATTATTCTAGGAATGTGTGTGCACACACACAAATGTATTTAGTACCCTGTGGGTCCACATACTCTCAATAAACCCATGTGGTGCTCTGTATCTAACCATAGAGCTCAGCACTGGGCCCTTTCCCCACTGTGCTTGAGGGTCTAAAATGAACAACAGGCTTTTAAAGCTACATTTATTACCTTGCCACCACCAGGAGCAGCCCAACCTCATGCAGCCTCTTTGACACAGACGTTAATTTTCACTTGCAGCTGTGGCAATTAGAAAGTGTACTTAATAGAGTGTCATGTTAATTGTTGCAGAGTTAACCAATTTCTCCATTTAATTGTCAATTGATTAACCTATTGAAATGGTAAGTGACTCAGTTTCCTTCCAGAACAAACAGCAGCCACATATTGTAGCTTCATCCAGCTGGAGGGGGTACTCTGTGATTTGCTCAGCCTCAATGTGCTGGTATTTTTCTACACCTCCCTGAGCTTTTAATTAGATGAGCCAATTTTACATGTATTTGTCTGCTGGAAAGGTTATCTGTGCTGGAGCTGACCTGCAGAGACAAGGTTGAGCCTAGCAGTCTTAATAGAAAAGGATTTCAGCTATGACTGCTGTACTTGATTGCATTGTAATGGTAATTAACTTGAGACTTTGCCTCCCTCAATGTTTTTTTGTAGCTTTAACTATGCAATGAGATGTTTCCTCTGTCATATATATGCACTTATTAAGCTCTCATTGGATTCTAATATGCATGCAAATAGTCAAGAGTTTCTTAAGGCTAATACTACACTATGTAGATTGTAGTGCCATTAAGTCACTACAAAGATGTAGCCTGCAGCAAACTTAGAAGTTTTTTTCTTTCCTTTTCCTGCGAGCGCATGTGAGGGTTTGGTTTTCCATTTTTGCACTTTTTTCCCCCAACCCAAAGCAGGAAAAATTTCCTCTACATGCTTTACTCCTTTTCATCCCAAGCGTTCTGCATGCCAGGACCCGTTCTGGGACTTCTCCCTCCCCGGCGAGCCTAAAAAAGTGCTTATGTTTTAAAAGGAAGACCCTGATGTCCTTAATTCAAGTTTTTCAAGTTGGATTGTAATCCATGCCCATTCCCAGTCCTTTCTGGGGGCGGCTCGTTTGAAAGCCCTCGGTATCTCCTGTGTTCCTGCATGTTCTTTTACAGTACGGCGCTGTCGTTTAATTACGAGACAATCCCCCACAACTGAGCAAGCATTTTCATCATTGATAATGTTGGTAGCAGGCAACTGAGACAAAATGATTACAAACCTATGTTGCACTCAATAGTCCTTTAGAGGATTTCTCTCTTAATAGTCCTGGCTCATTCATGTTTGGTTCAGTACATTTGTTCTTTAAAAAAGGCGTAGATTAGAAGAGTTTCAGGGTAGGTTAATAACTCAACTGAAAATGGCTGCTTGCATTGTCCAAGCCTGTTCCTGCAGTTGCCTGGTGCTTTCTTCAGTTCTTCCACACTGCAGCTTTGGCCCAGTTGGTAAACAGCTTAAGTCCAGACATCTTTTCATTCTGCGGCGCAGCGGATTGAAATAAAAATGCATATAAGTGGCGACTGACTGGCGCTGGCCTGACAATAGCCTGTAACATTATGCAAGGGTATTTACATAGGAATAAGGCCTTGGTAAAGAAGACAGGGGCAATTAATGACTAGGGCCACACATATAAGGAAAGTTTGTCCAATCTTTTCTTCAATAAAGATCTTTTGTAAAGTGCTATGGAAACTCATGGAGGCCCCCAAACAGACTAGGAGAGGGACTTTTGTGGTGGGGCTTTCTGGTTTCTTTTTTTAGCCTGGAGTTAAAAGGGCCAAATTTTGTAAAGGTTAAATGTAATTCTCCTGTGGTGTCGAATTTTTACTATTGTCATTTCTTTTTTTTTTCTCTTTTGTTTTTTTTTTTTTTTTTTTCCAGAGGATTCAGGTTTGCATGGTTTTTTCCCTAGAAGAACATGTGGAGCAAAGAAATAAAGTGAATTGTGTGCCTCAGCCAGGCAGGGTGGTAGAAGTGAAGGCTTTGGAGGAGACCTGTCACAATGCTTGACTCCTGCTAGCACAGGTTTGGAATTTAAGCTAATTTGTAAGCATTTAGGGCCTGACTCCGACCTCTCTTACATCCCAGCAGAGCCGCTGGTGCTGCCAAAGTGCTTCCTGCCTTCCCAATTCGTCTTCTTCCTTCCTTTTATCCAGATGGATTTGGCCATGAGTGATTCTGACAAAGCGAGGAAGCCCCATGCTCTGGCTCTGGTGCTGAAAGCAGAGGGCAGAGCATCATCCACAGCATGTGATGCCAGGACATAGCCCAGGGCAGAATTTAACCCCCTCCTGCCAGATGGGAAACTCTCCCCCAGGCTTGCAGACACAAATAATGAGCCCCTTTCCCTGGGGAAGACCAGCCCACATCCACCCGGGGCAAGGATGGCACAAAAGAGCCCCAGCTGATGGTGCCTCCTGCAGCTGCGAGGCCTCCAGTCCTGGGTTTGCACATCCTGTCACAGTGTGGGCACAGCAGCACTTTGGGGCTCTTGGGAGCCTTCTCAGCAGCACCATGCACTCCTTTGGTGCCTCCTTGTCCCTCCCAAGAAATTCAAACCACTCTCCTCTACATCTTCCCTGTCCCCATGGAAGTGTTTTCCACGGGCTCCCATGGCACATCTTTGGATGTCAGCTCGGACATTCTCACATCAGCTGAGCAACCTGATCAATTAATTTCAGGTCCATCTGTTGGTGTTTAGTGATTCTGCTCTTTTTCTAATGACTGTGGAGGGTTGATTCGTTGATTCTGTAACATTTTTAATGCTCTATTCAGAGGTGTCTACCTTGAACACAGAGCAGATTCTCCAGCTCAACCCATTTATATGTCCAGAAGTCAACACTTTGGTGGACATCAATGAAGAAACCCCATGATACCTCTAAGTTCTGCCAAGCTTTCCAAGTAGATCATTTCCTGATCTACTACCAAATCCTTTTCCTGTCAGGCAAAAAGATTCTTAAAGCAGAATGTAACTCCAGGAAGAGAGATTTCCCAGGACCCCCTGTGTACCACTTTCTTTCTTTAAAGTATTTTTTAGAATCTCTCATGGAAATTAATTCATAAAATGCTTGCTGGACATTGAAGAGAGGAACATAAATGTTACTACAAGTGCTCGGTGTCTATGAGAGGAGCATGCAAGGAGCAGGGAATGTGTTTCTGCTGCAGCCCTGGAAAGCTGCAGAAATCAATGCTTCATTCAAGGCTATTGATCAGTACTAAATTAATTAGACTTCAAGGCTTATGGCAGTTGATAAGACAACTTGTTAATTTAGTCAATGATAGTGTTTTCCCTAAAGCAGCAAATACCCTCTTTCTCAGAAAAGACATTTCTAGCACTTGCTACTCAACTTTTTTTTGCTCCCCATCTCCTTTATTAAAAAAAAAAAAGAAAGAAAAAAGAAAAAAAGACATTCACTTTACATTTAAATTAAGATAAGAATTGGACAAGGAGCTGCTTCCATTTACCCCTTTTTCCCCAACATGGAAGCGGGGTGTCGATAACATCTGAGGTAATTTAAGAGGACTGCACCATAACATTCAGCTCCTTTGGCCCATTGATGGGGGATGTTCATTTGGGAAAGCTGCTGCTGGGGAGAGGAGGGAGGAGGGAGCAAAGCCACTTTCTGCACGTGGGTTGGTCACTTTTTTTAGTGGCAAACCCGGAGGTTTTGCTTCCCAGGCTAGGAGGATGCTCACGGCCACTGACAAAGGCACGGGCGGTGAATGAGATGAAGATATCCCAGAATACCCTGGACATGGGGCCGTACTTCCTGCTGGCTGGGAAGGACAAAAGGACAAAACCCAAGGAGTGCCGGGGTCCCACCACCAGCTCCTGGAGGCACCAGTCTGCAACCAGCAGCACTCCAACCCTCGGGGAATGCTAATAAGCCACTGAAGAGCTCAGCTTTCCTGCCATAATTCTATAGCGCCGTTGAGGACCCCATAGTGTTCACTAAATAAAGACAACTAATTGAGAATTTTTTGCACATTTTGCTCAGTGGACTTGTTGTTCAGGCGGTTGGTTGGGGAGAATGTCCCCCTACTGACAACAGGGGCTGATTGTTTTGGCAGCCGCCGGGTTAGCGCCATTGCCCGGGTCTGAGGCTGACTTTCCAAGTATGACAAAAATGTTTAATTTCGGAATTTTTTTTTTTTTAATTATGTGGCTGGGAATTATTTGGGCTATGTGGAGAATAGGCCGTTCCGTGTTCACGTGACCAAAAGAGAAAAAAAAAATTAAAATTGCTGGCAGAGTTTCTCACAATAAAACCTTTGGTGTTTCTCTTTCTCTCCTCTGTCTATGTTTCCTTCCCCCCCCCCCCTTTTTTTTTTTGCTGTATTTTCTGTAGTGAGGCCGACATTTTTGTGTCTGCAGGTGACACTTTGATTGAAACTAAAATTAATAAATCAGCTGAAAAGCTCACACCTACAGTTCACAGCAGGGCCTTGAAAACACGGTTATAAAGGGAGCTTTATGCCCTTGTGTAAAGAAGGAATAAATTACAGAAGCACTTGTTGCCCTTGGACTCGATTTTGCTTTGCAGGCTGGTATCTTATTTTTGGAGCTTATTGTTAATCAACAGGTTCCTTGTAGGTTTAGCAGGTGACTTTGTTATTAATCTCCTATTTGACCACTATAGCATATTAATGAGGTAGGCTCCTGGATGTGGCTGTGTCTCCAGCACAAGGACTTAGTTTAAAAGGTGCACTCTTTACTCAATTGCCCACAGTTAACGATGCTGCAGCCCAAATGCAAAGTAGCATTTTCTACAGCTTGTGTAGCATTAAGAGTGTTTTACTAACATTATGTTCCTCACTGTGCTTTTCTTCTGTTGTATACTTATTTCTTCTCCATGGAGGGCTATTATCAGGCTTACTGGTCCTTCCTTCTCTTTATATTTTGGGGGGCTTTCTTAATTTTTTATTCCCCTAACAAAATCAAGGAATTATATGTAAATGACAAAATGATATCCTTTCTTATTAATGTGCACCTTGGTTTTAATTAAACAATTCCAGAGCGCTTTGGAGTACCATTGGATTTAAATACAATGCTCGGCTCAACATTTCCCTTCAAAAATGGCTTAATAAATATCATTATAAAGTGCAGGAATTCAACCAGCCCCATTTCACCTTGTATTTTGGGTCTGATTTAAGCTTGGAGTGAGGATACCTATAGGGGTACTTTGAGAACATAAAGAAAAGCTGAGGATTTAAGACTTAAATTTGTAATTACCGGGATCTACCAAAATACATAATATTATGAGCCAGGCTACAAAACACCCTGGTGGAAACAACAGCTTTGTTGTAATACAGTAATTTCCACATTCCAAGGAACGTGCTCTGCCTTAGATGGTTATTATTGGCATTTGCTTTCATAACTTTCAGACGTGTAGTCTACCTCCCAAACAGACACATTTTCCTATTTAAATTAGCACTGTCAGGCTTATGCTTGCAGATTCCCAGCACTTTTATTTTTTTTTAACAAGGGCTCTCACATGCAACAGCATATTTGTGTCAGGTTAGATGTCAGCCTTGAGTTTCAGCCTGAACCGTAAAATATCTGTCTTTTATGGATTAAGTTCAAAGTTATCACATTACTTTAGCTTGGTACTTTGGTATTCCTCTTCTTTGGCTTCTTTTAATTGGGATATATATATATATATATATATATATATATATATATATATTTGTTTTTTTTAAGGTAGAAGAAATAAAGTCTTCTAGATTGTGTGTGTAAGAGAAAAGTTATTTAAGGTTTTGGTAATGCGTTTACTGCAGGCAGCAGGGGTTAGGTGCTGGCCTCTTCTGCCTCTCACAGAAAAGCCTGTAAAAATGTGCAGCCCATATTTAAAATCACGTTCAAATTTTGATCTACATTTTCAGAAATCGAGGTCAATTTAATCTGCAGCCATCACACAGTGCTCAGCTGAGCTGGGAAAGGTGCCCCAAAATGAGGCACTGGACTGAAGCATCCCCATGGGCAACCAGACATCCCTGGTTATGGGGGGACAAACCATGGGGGAAAGGTGGAATTCATCTGCAGACCCTGCAGCATCCTGGCCCCAGAGTGGATGTGATGAACAACCATGATGAAACATGCAGGAACAAATCTGGATCCCATCCAAAGGGCTCCCAGCAGAGGACGTGTCCAGCTCATGCCTGTCCCTCCAAGTCTCCCCAGGATGAGCTGATAGGGCTCATTTTCAGACGTCCATAATTCAACCAGTTAGCTTGTTTGAACTAAAGGGAGATCTTCCCTATTTCAGGCCCAAAAAAAATTACCTACCCACACTTGGGAAAAAAAAAAAAAAGGACATAGAAAGGTGATTTTGAGCCCTGAGAACACACAGAGTAATTACTGCTGACTTTCTATGGTGTTTTATTTTTAAGGAACCACCGTTCAAGCAGTTTTGGTGGATTGCTGTTCAGGGGTTTTGTGTTGGGGTCTTGTTTGTCAGGGCTCAAGGAACTGAGAATTTTTATGGCACAGCCCCCTGTAAATCAGGGCTGGTCGTTAAGACACTGGCAAACCCTTCAGTGAAGTGGTGTTAGCAGGGGCTGCCCCACAGCCTCTTTCTAAGGAGGAATCCTTAATGTAACACACATTTGGGAGCCCTTCCCATCCCCAGCCCCCATCTCCCCAGAACTACTTACAGCACAAGGAGGTTTGAGCTTATTTTGTCTTTTCACAACTTAGCAAGATCAGACACATTTCTGCAATGCATATGCAGATTTTACCTCTTGTTACTTTCTCTAATGAGCTTTCACTTAATCAATTTGACAGTAGCCTTTCTTCCTTTTTACTTCGTATCCACTAGGAAAGTATTCAGGAAAAAGTGTTAACAGTTTCAAGGGGTATTAGCAGAATGAAACGGTGGCACAGCCAAATTTAGGAAGATCGCAAGAGTGCTTAAAGAAAAGAAAAAAAAAAGAAAAAGAAAAAGAGAAGTTAAAATGGGGGATGTGGATTTAACAAGAATGTTTGTCTAGGAAATGAGCACGACTGCAGACACCACTTTTATTTTCTTGCAAATAATCTTAAAATCATACTAATAATGAGCAGAGAAATCCTGATGTTATGCAATTATCCAGGTTATAGAAACAAGCACTTGCCTTGATAATTTCCTTGATATGCAACTGCTCCGAAAATAAAAATATCCTCTTTAATGAGCTACTGAATGCAGGCTCCAGTCTGAGCCAGTCTTGCAGGACAGGGATGCTGGAAGTCCCAGTGACCTGCAGAGCCATGGGAGGGTATCTGCAGAGCCCTGTCAGTCCTACACACCCGGATTATCAAAGCCAGCTACGTGTTTAATGCCTGTGGAGAGGTTTCACAGAATCCCAAAATGGTTTGAGTTGGAAGGGAGCTTTGAGACCATCTTGTTCCCATCCCCCTGCCACGGGCAGGAACACCTTCCACCATCCCAGGCTGCTCCAAGACCTGTCTAACCTGGCCTTGGACACTTCCAGGGTTGGAGCAGCCACAGCTTCTCTGGGCAATATTTCCAGGGCCTCAGCATCCTCACAGGAAAGAATTCCTTCCCAATATCCCACCTAACCCTGTCCTGCAGTTAAAGCCATTCCCCCATGTCCTGTCACTCCTTGGCCTTATCCAAAGTCCCTCTCTGCTCTCTTGGAGCCCCTTTAGGCACTGGAAAGGGCTCTGAAGTCTCCCTGGAACATTCTCTTCTCCAGAGCACCCTGGATTTCCCAGCCTCCACAGGTACTTGCTTCTAAAATGCACCCGCAGAAACAGAAGTCAGTGCTGTGCATGGCATGAAAAACAAACCAGGCAGGGAATTACTCCCAAATTGGAGCTGCTGCAGGTCCCTGGATGAGCACTTACCCACTCAATGTCACCACCAAGCTGAGGACATCACTCAGACATTAAGTTCATGATAGCAAAGTGACGAAGCCCTGCTGACACCACCTTATTGACCAGGAACATGGAGCTTTAACCAGGACTTTTGGGACAGCCACAGCCTGCAGGGAGAGGGCATGGGCAGGAGGAAAACACTCCTGTGCAAATGGCTTGGGCTTCCCCCCTGGCAGTAAATCCACTGGAGTCTCCTGGCCTGGCCTGGTTGTCAGAGAAAAAATTCAGAGCCCAATTCCTTTTTGCCAGGTGATTCATGTGAAGTAGCCAAGTCCCTTCACATGTGGCCCATGGGATCACAGCCCAGTTTGCAGGATTAGACATACAGGGAGTGGGGATGCGCCTAAGAAAGAGATTTCCCTTTCTCTTCATGAGAAATTTATATCTTGATGCCACGGAAAGTGCAGCCTTTATTCGTGGGCTTCCACCCCTGCGTGCCAACATCCCTTCAGCTGATGTTCTGTTCCTTTCCTAAAATGGATTCCTTCCTGCCTGTCCTCCATGCCAGAAGAAGTCCACTTTTCTGCCCAACACTGAACAGCTCCATCAGGAGACACTAATTACCAAATCTACCAAAATGTGGATTTTCCCATTAGCTAGAGCAAGCTGTGATTCCCAAAAACCTGGTAAGAAAACGTGGCTGTGAGCACTGAATCTCGTTTTCAACATCATTGCCTTCAAACTGAAGGATTAAGTCCCAAAAAGTGCTCCGAGTGTCTGCTTCAGCAAGAGAGATGCTGATGGCATAGTTTTTCTGTACTTTAATGTTATTTTTCCCTGTTAGAAGTCGAGGGTGGGGTTCAGACAAAGTGTGCTCGTGGGAGAAACAACACAACCTTGTGGAGCTGAACCTCACAGGGCAGAGCAAAGGGGGGAGACAGACCCAGAGGCTTAAGCTGAGCTTTGCTTTCCTGGCACTGCTTCCATCCCAAAACAGGGGACCACACCACTGCAGAGCCAGGCTATGCAACAGGACTTGTCCAAAACCACTCTTTTCAAATATTTTATTCTGATCTTCTTTTTGAGCCAGGGTCCCAAACCTTTAAATCAGAGGCAATTTTGTTTTCCTAGCTGTCAGCAATATTTTGGCTATTTTAAGAATGTAGGACGGGGTTAAGGATTAGTACCAGCATTTCTTTTCTGTGTATCAGAGCTGCTTAGCAGTAATTAATTAGGACATTGGGTTTTGTACTCTTGGTTCAGGTCATTTGCCTATGAGCAGCTCAAGCCTTTTACAAAGGCACGCTGCATATGTTTCTGGGTACCTTTTTGAGAGAAGATTTAAATTGGCCACATGAATAATACTTTGCTACAAGTGTTTTGCCCTAGGCAAAAAAGGTTTTCTTCATATTATCATCGCCCGGAGCTGGAATCCTCAAGCTTGATGTGACTGGTGTTATACTGTCACATGGCAATGATGTAAGAACAGGAGCTCTCTGTGTCAGACAAATCTGGATTTAGGGGAATTATAGCAGATGTTGCAAAATGGCAACAGTTTAGCAAGTTCCTTTCATCCCTTGGTTGGGAGGCAGGTCCACAAAGTACACCCAGACAGAGAAGAATGTTATCTTTGATCCCTTTCACTCCGGGGCGAGGAGGCTCCACCCAATGAGGGATGCAGCGAGGCTGGAAATAAAAAATAAATTTACAGTAGCTTTGCGCTTGGCAGTATGGAAATTGGCCATTATTTATTCATGCTGTTTGCCCAGACATGTATAAAAGATTTTTATCAGGGGGTAGCGTGTATTGTGCGCTATAAACAGATTAGGGCACTCAATATTAAGATTAATGGCACGGAAAAACACTTGGAAATTTGTGTGTGGTTAGATTACAAGGGAGACTTGCAGCTCCTCTCCACCATGTGTGCAGGGACAGCGCACAGCCGTGGTGTCATGCCGAGGCTAGGAGGGGAGAAGGAATATAATTGCCTCTGATAGAAAGATAAAAAAGTTAAACATTGTAGGATATCACATCAATTTTATCCATCACATAGGATTTATTTTATTTTTTTTTTCATGAAAGACACTGGAAATGCCTCTATTCACCTTCACTTGGGCAAACAGCTTGTTTATACCTAGACAGAAACTGAACACATGATGACAACGTGACAGACCCTGCTTACGACACCAAAGCACCACCTGCAGTGAACAAAACAGGCCAGTGTAGGACAAGCAGTAATTCTTTTCATGAGTTTAAATCTGGTTGGAATTTGGTCAGAATTTGCGGGATTTTTCTTAAATTGATTGGTTCATTAGAAATAAAAAAAATAACAAAAAAAATTTTTAAAAATCTATTTGGTGACAGGCACAAAACCACCCCAGTCTTTGACTGGGTATTATTTTAAAATCCTTTCTTAGCACCTGAAAGCAACATGGAGTCAGAGATGTATGGGATGGGCATGGCTGCTCACACTGCACAACCTCTCACCCAATGTCCTCCTGGCCACAGCCACACTGCCCAAAGCCACCTCACCCTCACCATCCTCAGTTGCTCTGAATTTCCACTGAGCTGAACCAGAGGGCTTCATGCACATGGCTGATAACAACTCTGTTTTTCATGACACCTCCCTACCTGAACACACAGTGCTCATTTTTAACAGTAGAAGTCCAGCTGGATTCAACTCAGGGAGGTATTGAGAGGCAAGCTCAAATTTGAGTCATGGCACTGCACTTCAGCCCACACACCAGCCTAAAATCTGGGTTAATTTCTTCCTGAATCTGACTCTTGCCCTGAGTGTGGTGCTCCCTGTCTGATCCATACAGGACACAAAAGTGGAGAGAGTGGTGTGAGAGTTCTGCCACACCTTTCCCATGGGTGTCTGCAGTCATCTGAGCACCTCACACTTGTGAGATGTCACCAGGACATGGTTGCACCAGCACAGGGTGCCCACAGGAGCTGTGGCTGCCCCCTCTGAATGTGTTCCAGGCCAGGTTGGATGGGGCTTGGAGCAGCCTGGGATAGTGGAAGGTGTCCCTGCCCATGGCAGGGGGTTGGAACTCGATGGTCTTTAATGTCCCTTCCAACCCAGACCATTCTGTGATTCTGTGATTCTGTGTTTCTGTGATTCTGTGACCCAGTTGCTGTGATTCTAAGACAGCTCTTGTGTTCCACATCAGTGGGGTTTTGGTACCATCTTAGGGAAAGCATCCCCAGGCAGTTCTGCTCACAGGAGAACAGAAAAATCCTTCTTCTCCTCATTTTGAATACTTCAAACCAGAGGAGACCTGCAGCAGGCAGGCCAAGCTGACCCCAGCACCCTCTTCTTTCTGTCTCTGAGCTGACCTCTACACAGGGGGGTCTTCTACTCTTGATCCTCCACACCAGGGTGGCCTTTGTGAGGCAAAATCCTCACTTTCACCATTCCAAAGGAAATACCTGCTCCTGCCTGCCCACCAAACCCCTTGTGCAGGCAATTTTGCCCATAGGGAGCACCCCAGAGCCCAGGCAAGCAGCAAACCTGTCAGGAGACCTTTGGGATGGCCTTACAGCACAGCACTGAGCCCCTCTGCATCCTCCTGTGGAGCCAAAACCCAACAAGGGAGAGGCTGCAATGAGCATTTTGCCAAGCAGAAAGCCGAAACCTTTAATTGTGGCCACCCAGCAGATCAATGCCACCCTTTCAGCCTGGCCAAAACCAAACACAAGAGTCACAGCACAAAATTGGTCGCGCCACTCACGGCCCCAGCCCCGTATGCTGGGAATCGGAGGTGTTATAAGGAAAACATGGGATCAGCACACATTCCCATTCAAAGATGCCTAATCTTGTCCACACTCAAAATGGCACCAGCTAAAATTGGTTTTCAATTGATTTAAGTTCACTGGCACAAAGCCCTGTGTAGACATTCTTAAATGGGTTTAAAAATGGCTTATCAATTTAGCTTAAGACACTTAGTAGCTAAACTAAGCTAAATCGGTATAAGCCAGGTTTAAATTGATTTATGATGTCCACAAAGAGTTTTGCACTGGTTTAACTAAATTGCTTTAAAAACACACCGCCACTTTAGCCTTCAAAAGTGAGTGCCTACGAGTGTAAGGATTTAGGGTAAATGTCGTTAAAAGTGCCTAAATATCTGAGGAGCTTATGCCCCTTTTCCCTAAACAAACTTAGGCTCTCCAAAATCAGAAACTGTCCTTTGTAACTGCTACTCCAAAACTCTCCCCCCTCAAAAAAAAAAAAAAATTGGGGGAAAAATGTCAGGTTCTCCATGGAGTAAATTAGAGAGATATCTCCCATTATACATCAGCTGGAGGAACGCCAAGCCCTGCTTCAAATTTTTAAAGGGAAAGCAAAATTATCTGAAACTCCAGGTTTTCAGGGGGTTTGTGCTTTTTTTTGATTTTGGGGGGGTTTTTTTGTTGTTTGTTGGTTTTATTTGCAGAGCTTTTTGGTTTTTGTTTTGTTTGCTTTTTTGGTGGCCAATTTTTATTTTTCCACTCCCTCCCTAGGTATGGTAGGTCCATATGATCCCCATATATTGAAATAATCCCATTGCTGCTCGCAGCATCCCTGCACACCACAGTAACTCAGGCTTTTATGTCGACGTGCACAGTCACAGTTTGGAAGATATTTGAGTGCTCGTAGCCACATCTGTTGTTTTCTCTCTTAATGATTTGCAGTTAGCCAAAATAATAGAAAGCAGGCAGAGATTTTTAATATTGGCTTGCTTGACATGAGCCTATCTCAGACAAAATGTTTATTCTGCGGTGCTCCCGCTAGCTCTGGAAATTCATGTATCTATATGTATTTGTGTGTTTTGCTTGACTAGGCACAAATTATGCTCTCAACTGGAAATATCACAAGTGTAAATAATTTGGAGACATAAGAGTCTGAGCGAAACTCATGTAAAAGCTATTTGTTTTATGGATTTTGATCTCCAAAGTTTAAAATATGAGCAAACTTTTCATTAAGGGTTTTGCCATTTGTTTGAACACTCCTGTAGTAATTGGAAATGCAACAATTGTTTAAAAGTGGCATTGTCCATGAAAAGATTTAGTGAGGGATGAAGAAATTTCTTGAACCTAAAGACATAATCTGGTGATCCAATTCTCCCCACTGTGTCCATTCCCGTGAAACTCCATTTACTTTCTCCTACCCGTCACCAGCTCCCCCGCATCCCACCTAGCCAATCCTCTAGGTTTCCCACATTGTTTCCCCTTTTGTCTTTTCAGTCCAAACAGAAGAACAACAGACAAGGTTTCGAAGGGCAGGGAGCATCAGGGGCTGGAAGAGAATGGCTAAGATGAGGGTCAGAGTCCCAGCCCTACTGCCAACAGTTACTAGGGTTTGTGCTGCCTGGCTGGGCAGTGTTCAAAGACTTTGCTGGGCTTTGTTCCACTGTGTAGGGATTAGGCCTGGCGGTCTGAGAATTTGCCTTCTAATTAAAAAGGATAAAAGATAGAAGTAGCATTAGACTAAAACATAGCAGTGATACTTCACAGGCTTTTTTTTTTTTTTTGCTTTTTTTTTTTTTTGTAGTCACAAGACAACGCACGAAGTTGTCAGGTTGTTTTATTTCTTTTGTTTTCTGCGTTCATGAAAAAAAGAAAAATCATAATACAGAGAAGGGAGGGAAGGAGGAAAAGTTTTGAAACTCTTCCCAGCTGTTCCATATGGTGAGTGAAGGCTGAATTTCTGTGTGCACTGTGGCAATTTTGCTCTCTGACTATTGCATTTATTGACAAGGATTACACCAGCTCCCTATCACGTCCTTTAATGCTGTACCAAAAGGTGAGGGAATTCCCCACGTCATCCTGGCCAAAGGAGACTACAGGAAACCTGAATTTCTTCTTCCACAAACTCTCTTTTTTTTTCCTCCCCTCTGCTTATTAGGGAGCCTCATTAGGGACACTCAAAACCAGCCACAAACCCTCCCCTCAAATTAACTGGGAGATATTATTTTACCCGAGCAATGTGGAAAATGCCAGAGGCCACATCCAGATAGCCGGTGCTTATAGCAGCACTTTAATTATCCTTAAAAAAAAAAAAAAAAAATCCTGGTTCCGAGCAGGAAGGGGAGGCCAAATCCCCACAAGCTGTTACTCGTGTGAGTAATCCCGTCTCCTGCAAAAGCCCTATTGAGGGCAGCCAGCATCCAGCCCCACGCAGGACAGGGAGGACGGGCGTAAATCCAGGCTCTGCCAGCCCGACAAGGGCTGCTGGAAGAAATCCCTGCCATTTACAACTTGATCCTCCTTTAAAAACATCCTCCCGGGCTGGGGCTGGGGCTGGGGCGGCCGTTTCGGGGACTCTCTGCTGACGGCCCCTGGCAGAACCCCTAAGAGAGAAGCTGAGGTGAGCAGTTGCGTAAGGGCCGCTGATGAGATTATATTAATTACTTTTCAGAAGGAGGAAGAAAAGAGAGGGGAAAGAAAAAAAAATAAAAAGAGGGGAACAAAAAAAAAAAAAAAAAAAGAAAAAAAGAGGGGGTAGGAGTTTGGTGGAAGACTTGAGAAGCTTTCAAAGCCGCCGAGCTCGGGTTGCAGGCAAGGATAAAGGAATGCCCTTTTGTTCCCACACATCTCTCCTTACGTCACAACAAGCCCAATTTCTTCTGAATTCTGGCTGACTTTGCATGTAGTAAATAATTTGGAAGGGACGGCGGACCGGGCGAAAATGATTCTCAGCAGAGAGTTGTCACACTTCACCGTAGAGGATCCAAAGGGGAAAGCGCTGCTCACAGGAAAGCATTTCCATTCATTAAAATTTTTGCATGAGTTTTCTTTCCTCTGAGCCAGTAAAGACCATATTTGTTCTGTGCCATAATATGAGAAGAAAGGAGAGGACTTATAAGCATTGCTTGGGCCAAAATGTTGTTGTCTTTAAATGAAATAAGCCCTGTTAGACTGCTGTGAGTTAGCTCGAAAGCAACATTAATGTGGCAAATTATCCCATTGATTTTAGGCAGGGTTCTTCATTGATTTTTGCTTTAAAAAAATAGCCATATGAGCCAGCCCATGGTGGCTAACTTCTTAATATCAGGGCACTGTGAAAGGCTAGGAATGGGCTCCTGCCCTTCCCCTGAGTTATAAGGACACGGAAATTTTATAAAACCCGCGTGCTGCTTTCTGGTTATCAGCGTTAGAAATAAGACCTGCTCCTCTTTGCTGGATTTAGAAGCAAATAGATTCAACGTCCCTGCAGGACAATATTCCCAATTCCCTCCAGGCCTGCAGTCAGCTCCTTTCTGCCTCCATCCCAGAGAGCCAGAGACAGAATCAGGCCACACTTTGGTGCTGAAAAACCCTCTTGTATTGATTTATGATGCTTAACATCATTTCAGAGAGGCCGAAGCAAAGGCAGAGGTCTCCCCTCCCATTTTGTGTTACAGAACTGATGGTAACTGAGAGGAAATTCTCAGTTTGCTCCATGATAGGGGTCACTCAGAGGATCCTCCCCTGGCTTTTTTGGGTAGTTTTGTGGAGAGGAGAAGGGATGAAAACCCCTTGGAGGAGAGATTCTCAGCCGCCACGCAGCCAGACCTCCCCATGCCTCATCCTCCTCCTCCTCCTCCTCCTCCTCCTCCTCCTTCTGCAGGGCTCAGCCCCAGTGACACAAACTGGGGGGAAGATCCTGTCATCCATTTTCTGTAAGGAAAATTATTCAAGGCATAAATAGGAATATAATTTTTTTTAAATAGGATATTGGGAGAAATTAAAATATTTTTTCTGTCGTGTGTTAAAAGCCCTCAGCGCTTTAGAGCTGGGTCTTCCTCAATGCCTCAAGAGAGACACGAGCACGGGGTGTTATTTCCCTCTCTTACTCCTCACTTACTCACAGGAGGAAGGTGATGATCCTAAGGGGCTTTATATTTGCAAGGACATTCCCAATATTTGCAGTACCCGTCAAGGAAAATATTTTTAAAGGCCAAACGAATATTCATTTATATTTATTTGCTTAATCTAATGATCTATTGTGATTCTGCCTTTCATCTATTCTTCCCTTGATGAGTGTGTGGCACTCCCATTAAGATTAATAGCGGTTTCACATGCACAGTCAGGGGAGATTAGACCCCTGCCCCGGCCTCCTGCCAGCCCCATGTATGTCTTTGGATTCAAGCTCCCAACCCTCACTGATGTCAGTGAAAGCACCATGTGTACAAAAAGACCCAATCCTGCCCGGGGCTGAGCATCCTTCCTCCCCACCAGCTCGGGCACAGCTTCTCCCCAAACACATTTATTATGCTGCAAAGTCTGGGGCTGTCTGGGGAGCATATGTTTATGTGGGGTCACTGTTTCTGTGAGCACGAGGGGGGATTTTTGTGACACAGCAGTCTAGAACAGCATATGGGGACCAGTGAGGGGTGCACTGGAACCATTTCTTAGCAAAATAAACCACACAAAACGGTCCCTCCACACCAAGTTAACTCCACGTGCAGAAATTACATCTTGGGGCCATTTTGATCCTTCCTGGGCATTCAGCTCTGCCATCAGGCCCAGAGATGCCACCCAGTTTTGAAAATTAAATGTGTAATGCATCATGCTTCTTTACCAAGGCAGGGGCTGCTCCAAAGCCTTGGCATGAGAGCCCTCCTGTCGCCTTCAGTGGGATTTGGAGCAAGGCCTTTCTTCCAGTGGCATGAGAAGTGCTTCTGTCACAAGCTGGGATCCCAGTGCTGAGAGTAATTATGCCTTTGAGAGACTGAAAGCGTCTGAATATTCCTGGTGGAATAAAAAAAAAAAAAAAAAAAACTGCTGCCAGGTGTAAGGGTTTGTGACACCTGAGCACATGAGGTGGATATTGTGTGTTTGGTCTGATGTAAAAATTAAAAAAAAAAAAAAAAGCTGGATTTTTTCTATTCCTTCCTGATGAATTTGTATCATCTCTTCATTTTCAGCCCTTTACCAGCATCCCCTATTCCAACCCCATCCTGACCTTGTCAGATTAAGTACAGCAGCTGCCTCACTACTTGTACCACTGAAGAATTTTTTTCCCCCTCTTATTTCCATGGTATTTCTGGGAAGAGGAAAAGGAGGATTTTCTAATTGCAAGTGCAGAGGGCTGAGACACAGCCTCCTTGTGTGGAGTAATTTACTTGAAATTACAATTACAGCCTCGTGCCTCAGTTTCCCCAGGCACATCCTGTGTGCAGTGATACCTCTGGCTTTCCAGTGGCACCATAAAAAATGAAACATTTATTTTACTTTTGGAGGCTGAAAGGCAGAAAGAGCCTTATAATGATGTTTTCAGACTACTTCCAACACCCACCCAGACTCTCTAATAACAGCAATTATAATTATTAATTTTTACTGCCCCAAAGCACTGAGAAACACTAAGATTCAGCCCTAAGCAATGTAAGCAAAGTCAGACATAAAGAGTGAGGAAGAGCCAGAAAGTGAGCAGGAGTCAGAGCATGGGAACTGCTCCACCATCTGTCCCCTCAGCTCGCTCGGAAGGCATCCCACAATTGGAGTAAAACTGAGGATATGACATTGTTTTCCTGCATTGTATTCAGCCCTCGTGGTAATGACCTCGTTATTGATTTGTGGGGCTTTTTCTGCTTGGAGATTCTGCACCTTGCACAGCACACAGCACATGCAGGCTCTAAATCTGGTATTTATGCCATGCTGTCTATATCAAAATATCCATCCTATACTAGGATACACTGGGTAATCATGTCCTACCAATATTTACAGGTTTTTTTAATGTAAATATTTTGATTACTCCTATTTAAACATGACTGTAGCTGTTTATGGTATCAGGTATTAAATCTATTTGATTGATTAGATAGATATGAGTAAATGATGAATATGTATGCTTAGCAAATGCCTTCTTGCACATTTGTGTGGCAGCATCTCTTCTTTTGGCTTTCCTAGTAAGAAATAATAAAAATTGTAAAATATATTTAATTGAGGCAATTTATGGTTGTGGCTCATGAGGTGCTCTAATAAGATAAAATAATCCATCGGATTTCAGTTATTTCAATAAAAACTCAGAAAGTGTGTTTTAATCTCTCCAAGATCATCATCCTTGTTCTAAGTAGGAGTTCCTAAAAAGCCTGTGTTGTGACTTGCTTTTATTTTCTTTTTTTTTTTTTTTCTTTTTGGCTTAAGCAATAGGCTTGAAAGTGGCAGCTCTGAAAGCAGATTTCTTTATCCAGAAGCCAGTTTGGAGAGCGTCCACACAGGCTGCTATTCTAAGGCCCCATTCTGAAGACTGCCATCTCCACGATGGCACATGAGATGTAATTTAGTCTCTGTGTTAATTTAGCCCAGGGTCTCTCCTGAGCAGAGAGGAGAGGCCGTGCCAGGTTGTGCTAAACTGGGGATGGCGCTTTTGTGATAGGGACAGCGGCCCTACCAGGGATTGAGCTGGGACCACCAAACCACTTTCATTTAGATTCTCAATTTAGTCTTGAACCAAGGTCAGAAGGTAAATAGCCAGGGCTTTATCTTCCCAGCCAAGCCCCTGGTAGAGGGTGTCTTTGAAGTGGAGTGTGATCAGTGCTGGTTTCAGAAATGATGTCCAAGACAGTGATGTTTAATACATTTGCTTCCCGTCTACATCTGCTGCTACCATCCCAGGTTAATTTAAGTGCAGCTTCTCCACAAAGGAGTGTTCTCACCCAGCTGTGGTCTCAAAAAGAAATCTGAAATTAACTCAAAATGCCCTCCTGACGCCACCCTCTCCCCCCAAAGCATATTTCTATTTTTTTGTATCCCAACTGCTTTTAAAGCTGGTGGCTTGGGTCTGATCCTGCTTTTTTTAAAGTCAACAGCATCGTTCACATTCACTTCAGTGGCTGAGGCACTCTGAAGCTGCCCCCAGTGCTGGCCAGTGTTTGTGGCTGCACATCCTCCAGGTGGTCAGAGGGAAGGAAATGTCCATTTCCAGGGACATTTTCTACCATGGCACACAGAGAGTGGTGTCTGGTGGCAGATACCACAGCACAGGCAGGCTCTGCACTCACCAGTCAATCCATGAACCTCAAACACATTTAAGGGTCACATTTGTCTGGCAATGCATATTTCAGAAGTCCCGTCACTTTCCTTCTGTGCCGCCCCATTCATATGGGACTTTTATAAAGATCTGGATTGAAAATCCTGAATGTTCCTGCAGCATTTATTCCCAGATTGGCTCCCTAACTCAGTTCACATCATTGACCTGCAAACAGTTCATAGAATCACTGAGTCTGGAGCACCCCTCTGAGATCATTGAGTCTCACCAGCACTGCCAAGTACATCACTAACCCCTGTCCCCAAGTCTCACATCCACACAGCTTTTAAATCCCTCCAGAAATGGAGACTCCACCATTGCCCTGGACACCCTGTTCCAATGCCTGACCACCCTTTCCCTGAAGAAATCTCCCCTAGTGCCCAATCTAAACCTCCCTTGAGATGGTTTCCCCTTGTCCTGTCCCTGTTCCCTGGAGCACAGCCCAGCCCCTCCCCGGCTGTCCCCTCCTGTCAGGAGCTGTGCAGAGCAACAAGGTCCCCCCTGAGCCTCCTTTTCTCCAGGCTGAGCCCCTTTCCAGCTCCCTCAGCCATTCCTGGTGCTCCAGACCCTTCCCCAGCTCAATTCCTTTCTCTGAACCTGCTCCAACACCATTTTGGGTCCAAAAACCAACCACAGGATTCAAGATACAGTGCCCAGCAAAGGGGGACTGTCCCACTGGTTCCACAGGAACACTGTTGTGTGGGGCACAGTGAATAGTTGGATGCAAGGAGAAGATGGCCACCAAAGACCTGATCTCTCCCAAACATGCCCAAAACTCCCAGAGATTCATTCTCCTCCCCACCATGGCCACACCTCATGCAGTTGTTCAGCACAGAGCTGCTGGTGGCTCCTTGTACTTGATGTGTGGTCTGGGAGGCCTTGGGCACCTCAAACCTGGGCTACAGCAGAGGGTTCCTACACTTCCCTCACACCAAAACCCCTGTAAGGTTATTTTCATGCTAATAAAAATATCCCAGAGGTCAGAGGTATCCACCCCATTGTGGTCTTCTAGCCAGAGCTAATCTGATGCACACTTCTCACCTTAGCTGGTTCCCCACATCAGCATCCCCAGGTGTAGGATCAGGGCTTGCATGAAAGGAAAAGGGAATTTCTACCATTTTGCCTTTAGTATTAATGGGTTTTTTCCTGCCCAGGGCTGTTATTGAAATGGATTCGTGTCAGAATACCCCTTTTCGTCAAAGCTTACAGTTAAATACACCCCCAAAAAAAGCCTTTCTTTTTGTGCCACAAATTCTTGTTTAAAATAGAGCCAGGCTTCACCTGACTGGGTCAGGAGTTTTATGGTTAGCCAAGAAGTGGACTAGAAAGAAAATAAAGCTTTCAATCTCCAACTGCTATGCCCAGACACAGACATAAGCCATGCAACACCCTCATCCCCTGCTCCCAAGAAGTGACAAGGCAACTCCTGACATCTCAGCCATGAAATTTTGGGGCATTTAAGCACAACAGGCTGAATTTGAAGAGTTCTGTTCACTTTCCCTTAGTAATACTGGTGAATGTAAGGGATGGATGGAGCAGGTTTCTGTGCAGGCACATCCAAAACCCACATAATTTTGCAATATACGAAGAAATCACAGAAAAACAAGGAAATGACATCAAGAAGCCATCCATGCATTTGTCTGCCCAAGGGCAGGGTCACCTGTGTTTTTCAGGCTGATGTTTCTCTAACATGCAGTTAAAAGCCTTCACTGCCCCTCCAGGCAGCCTGCTCTGTCTCTCCTCATGGGAAGTGTTTAACCTCTGGGCTTCAGCCAATGCCCTTTCCTTCTCACCCAAACCCCTTGGACATGGAGGGCAGAGCCAGCCCCCTCACAACAGTTTTGGAGATGTTTGACCACTCCTGTCACCGCTCCCTTCATGGCTCCCTGCTCCAAATTCACCAACACTTTTCAGTTCTGATCCTCTGCTTTGGTGAAGCCTCCCCAGACTGTGGGACCTGTAACCACCCCCTCTTCCACTGGGTAGAAAGAGGGCAAACTCCTGAAGGCTTCCATGCAGGACAATCTTCTCTCCACAGAATTGGAAAGGTTGGAAAACCCCTCCAAAATAATCGAGTCCAAGTGTTAATTGCAGTGGTGGCTTATTAGTTACAGATAACTTGTTTCTGGTGACATTATCTAGCAATATTATATCCAAGTTACAGCATTTTCCGTGAACAATTGGCTCACTGTTTTCAAATTGTGTGTTCTTGACAAATCACTGTTGACTGTCATTGACTGCATTGCATTTTATTTATATTCTCTATTATCAGCAGTCCCAGCCTGTGATTTTGGCATTTCAGAGAAGACATCCCTGCTGAAAAAATGCCTGATCCCAATCACAGAAGACACTCCTGAAACCAGTAGAAAATAAATCCAAAGGGAGAGTGATCCATAGCTCTTAGGGTCAAAATAAATTGCACATCTTTCAGTCTAGGATGTGCCAGGTCCTGACTGGTGTGGTCTAGGAAAAATCAGAAACTTCTGGGGAAGATTGTCCATGTCATTGGATGCATAAGACAGGACTGCATGCATATGATGCTGCTTGGCAGCTGGGGGAAGCATTCCCTCCCTCAGGTTCTCTGAAAGTCTCTGCCTCTACCCAATAACTACACCAGGGGCTTAAGTTAGTGCCTAAATTAGATACTGTGCATACAGCCTGCAACTTCCCTGGTGGGAATTCCCCATCTGCAAAAAAGAAATCAATTTCTACCTAACAGTGGGCTGTGAGGGAAGAATTAATAATCTGAAGAAGATGAGGCACTCCAATAAACAGTGAAACACTGTAAAGGGCTGTGCTGGGTCACTGCTCTCCAGCTGGAGGCAGCCATCCCACAGACCCCTCAGCACACTGGGATAACATGTTTGACCAGACCCTTGACCACCCAGCTGCCCCTCTTCTGGGGGTGTCAGGGTCTGTCACATCTCGCGGCTGTTTTCAGCTGAAAGATCAATTTTGAAGTTCTGACAGGTCCACACTGTGGAGTGTGGGGCCACCAGCACCAGCATCAAGCCTTAAACCCAGCAGGGGAAGGAGAAGACTGTGAAACGCAGTTTATTATCACAGCTGAAGTACTTCCACAGACCATATAAAACTCCTAAACAAATTTGGAATAAATGGCTTTTACTTCACACATCATTAGAAGATCCTTGGCTAGGTGGTGTTGGAGATGACAAGTGAGACCATCAGGGCCCTGTTGGAAGATGAATAATGGAATCAGTACCTAAAAAACTGAATTTAGACTCACTGAGCTAACTTTAACTCACTTTAGCTTCTCTATGTTTCCCCCTGAATAGCTCAAGGCCCTCAAAGTCACCAGGCCTAAGATCTGGGGTGGAAAAGGTCCATTGAGACAAAGAGGAAATTAATGAATCCCAGAACGGTTTGGGTTGGAAGGGACCTTAAGGACCATCTCATTCCAACCCCCTGCCATGGGCACCTTCCACTAAGCCAGGTAGCTCAGACTGGGAAGTAATTAATGACCAGAACAAGTGGCCAAGTGCTGCAGTGGTGTTTCCACTGCCGGAGATTTCAGTCTCCAGGCTGGACATTTTTCCAAGTGAGATTCTCCAATCCAAACACACATTAATCCTCTGGACTGCATTAAATTGCAGGACAGATTAAACAAAAACAGTTGTTCCTTTGGTTTTTAAATCTGTGAGTCCTTTTCTACCCAGATACCACAGAGCCTCACTCTCCCAGTGATTAACCCCAACCTCACACAGGCATAAAGATTCTCTTCCACAAAATCTCCCAAAATACCAAGTTCGCAGCAATTAGCATCACACAGACAACCTATGCCTCCCCATCCATGGGAGATATTTGAAAATTTGACTCCATTAAGCCTAGAACTTTAGACACAGTCCTTCCATGCATCAGTGCCCACCATTTCCAAACACAGCGTTGAGATGGCATCCTCAGGCCAGATTAGGCATTTTGGCTGCCTACAGCAAAAGAAGAGTGAAATGTGATCCCAAATAGCTGTGCTGTTCCATGAAAAATTGTCCATTTTGGCTGGGAGGGGATGCCTGCCAGTTAGGAAAGGCTTGAGACCTCTGGTCTCCAAAAGACACCAAATCTCTCACTTGGCCTCTGAGAATCACACACCCTTTTTATAGGCAAGGAAAAGCGGATAAATGTTCATGAATCTGGGTTCAAAAGATGGCAGTGATGAACACATAAACTGGACAACTTGGTGTTTATGAAGCCTGAGCTGTGCTCTCCTCATCAGCCTGAGCATCCCCTGTTCACCTTCCTCCTGTGGGAAGGGGGATGGCAGAAACCTCCCTGTAAGGAAATCCATCATGTCCATCAGGTGGGCCCTGATGAGGATGGCAGGAGGTTTGGGTGAGGATGTGGCTTTCTGCCACAGGAACTTGCCCCAGCATGTGATCTGACAGCAGAGCTGATGTGAAATTATATTTTGTGTGCAGCAGGAGCATCCACCCACACCAGACACAGTTCTGCCCTTCAATTTCACCATAGATGAACATGGACCAAGCAAACTTGGCTTTACCAGTTCAAATCCAGCACAAACCAAAAACAGTGGTATGCCTCTTACTCAGCAACAGACTGACCTAAACCCCTGCAACCACCATGGCTCCCAAAAATATTGCTGCTAAATCCAAACTGTGAAATTGGGAGTTGGCCCTCAACCAAGTCAACATCTTGGCTGGGCTGAAAAAAAGCCACCAAGTAGATACTGAGAAATGACTACTCTGCTCCCCTTCTACAGAAATCTTTTCCAAGATGCCCCAACTTTTCAAATCTTTATCACATGCCATAAAATAATACTCACACACACACACACGCATACATATATATTAAAAAAATTAATGGATGAGCAGACTAACAAAACATAAAGGACTTTTATAAATGGTACACTGGAATTTGTATAGATTTTTATTTGGAGGTAAGAGTGGACTCATAGTGAAGCACTTGAACCCAACCATCTGCACCACACCCCTCCAAAAATTCAGCCCTCATGTAATTCTTCCTCTCCCTTCCCCAGCCTGACTGCTTTCTCCTCACCCACCAGGAAAAATTCAGAAATCCTATAAAAGTTAACTGCCTGAAGTTGCAGTGTAAGTCCTGTTAGGCAGCCAGTTCCCTTTCAAAACACACATATACACACACACAAAGGAAGCCCTGGGAGTTTCTTTGGAAATGCAGCAGTGCTGGTGCTGTGTGTTTACTGGGATGTAAAGATGCAGCAGAATTAAGGCACATCCAGGCAATTTTTCAAGCGTGCCTGGGAGAGATGGCAGGGATTTCTCTCAACAGTGTTGAATTCAAATCTGAGGCACAAGGTTTGGTGAAAAGGATTGCTATTTTTAATACCCACAGTTTCCTTGTGCCATTCCAGCTCTCTAAGACCCCAAGACCTTTAAATTCCATCTAGTGTCTATCACATGCCATTGAATTGGCATGTTTGCAAATTGCATGCAGTGAGATCCTTCCATACCAGCAGCTCTGTCTCAGATTCCCCACCATCCCTGCCAAACTAGTATTGCCTGCACATTTTTTTCATCTTTTCATTGAGTTCTGTGTGTCAGCCAACACATTCTTTAGAACAGGCTTCAGTAGGCATGGTAACTGGTTCCTGGTTGCAAGCTGCCTTTTGCATTTGCTCCCGTTTCTTTCTGGATAATTTCTCCCCCCGCTTCCTTCTTCTTAGGTGAGGACTTAAAGCGTGTTTAGCCTTATCTGCTCCATCTGTTGTGCCTGTGATAAAAAGCTGAGATATAATAAAAAGTCCTAATTGAGGTAGTGATGCAGTGAATAAGCAAAGCCCGTTCTCCGGACTGTGAATCTGGATGGTTGAGAGCTGCAGGTACCTCGGGGCTGCTCAGCCTGACTCTGCTGTGTTGACTTTGTCTAATTGCAGGGGAGGAGCTAGAAAAGCAGTGAAGGGCAGTGGCACACACAGCAGGAGAGCTGAAAAATACTGGCATAACCACGCAGAGCTAAACAAACTGACTGACAAAGCTCTTGGCGTATTATTAAAAAATCTGGCAAAATGCTCATCTCTTGACAAAAATGTAGAAAGACTAGTAATGCAGAACTTTATCCCATGTTGGATTTTAAAGTGGCTAATGCCAAGTTGTCTGTCAAAATTAATAGGGCATTGCTTCTTCTTATAGAATAGGAAAAAGAGAGAGATTGCGCATACATTTTATTCATTTATTCATCTCTAACAAAAATGATGTATCTGCTAAAAATTTATTTAGGGAGGGCTTTGGTAGATGCTAATTCCGAAAAAGCAATACTCAAGGAGTGATGCTAGCTTATACTTACTGGGGTTAAGGGATAAAAACCTCCCAGTAACAGCAGGAAAAGCCTGCTATCATCTCAAACCCCATCACGAGGAAGTTGCAGCCCAGAGACACCATCACCCATCTACATCTCTGCCCAGACGCATCTTTTCCTTTCTGATGGTTTTCATTTAAATCCAAAATTTTAATTTTAAAATGTGCCACTTCAGTGGAATGCCATTAATACTCTGGATCTCCACAGGCACTAACCCATAAACAGATTTGTTTACTATCATCCACAGTTAAACTCACTCTGCTTTAGTGCCTGCAAGAGATTTTTGAGTCTTTTGCCTGTGGATACCTGACACTTGAGCTATATCTGCCAGAATATTCTCTGATATTTCTGTTTTTTGTAGAAGAACTTGCACAAACTTTCTCTGTTCCACTGTACAAGCCTACCCACCCAGTTTTAAAAAATTTTAAAATTTGAAGAAATTTGCTTAAGTTGATTTATTATCTTTTAAATGACTAATCACAGGTCCTGAAAATATCTGAACCTGCTCCCTTCATAAACAAAACTCATGGATGCCAATACTGTCCTCCCTGCTCTGGATAAACAGCCACATCAGCCTGCAAACCTCAGAGTGTTCTGCCCATGGCTCAGAGCACCCAGAGCTCCATCAAGAGCCACTGTGACACTAAAAATGCAGTTTAAAATGAAGACACAACTGGTTTCCCTTGCAATCTGAGGAATCTCTGCCCAGCCTGAATGACAAACATCACAAAATGCTATGGAAAATAGCCTGGTGGACTTGGGGGTTTCCAAGAGGAACAAAAGTCAAGAAGATATTTTATTAGCACACTCCAATAAAGAGAAGAATTTTCCATGCTTGAAGAAGGTGACAGTCCAAATAATGATGAATTTTGTTTCCTTCTTGTTTTTAAAACAGGCTTTGACCATCACACACATCTTTTGTAAAGCCAGGCCTTGCTGGCATTGATGAGCTGAAGCACTCGTGGGCTGCAGCATTTTGTGTCTAGCTCATGTACTGCCAAATACAGCTCTTTTTTTGTGTAAGTGAGGTCTGGGTTAAGCCTTTTACCAACCAAGGAACCAAGTAAAGGTTGCAGGAGTGTCCTCACAGCGGGGAGAGGGAATACATTAGGAGGCATGAGCGTTTTCAATATGTAAGGGGAGAAGTGCTGTGCCCCCAGCAGCTCCAGAAGCCTCCAGCCTGGTGTGTGGTGACCAAATATTCCTGCAGCCCAGATGGGCACATTCAGACTTCTGTATTTCAGCAGAAGATGAAGGCCTGAGAGTCCCTTCCAGTACCCAAATGGGCCACAACAGAGCTGGAGAGGGACTTTGGGCAAGAGCATGGAGCGACAGGAGAGGGGGAATGGCTTCCTATTGCCCGAGGGCAGGGACAGATGGGATTTTGGGAAGAAATCCTTCCCTGTGAGGGTGGGGAGGCCCTGGCACAGGGTGCCCAGAGAAGCTGCCCCATCCCTGGTAGTGTCCAAGGCCAGGCTGGACAACCTGGGATAGTGGAAGGTGTCCCTGCCTATGGCAGGGGGTTGAAACAAGATTGGTCTTAATGTCCCTTCCAAGCCAAACCATTCTATTATTCTGTCATACCACAATTTTAAACCCCACTTCCAGATGGGACAGGCTGAATCCAGGCACCTTTTTGAGATCCATTTCCTTTCAGTGTTAATGAGTCACCCCCCACCCTCTCAGGAGTGTGAGTAAACATTGACACTCAACACACACACACACACACACAAAAAAAAAAAAAAAAAAAAGAAAAAAAATTTGTGAAAACGTTCTTCAAAGGCTGATGGAATAAACATGTAAATACAAGATGGGCTGACTTCCTACTGTTCATGTTTGCTCACTGTGAACATTTGGTTCACTTGGCTTTCCTCATTATTTCAGCTGGGGATAGTCACTATATGAATTAATAGCAGATTTCCCCGCTGAAAATAAATGTTTACCAGTAATTTTTTTTTTTCCTTTTGGCAGAGACCAGGCTTTTTTGTCTGACTGCCTCCTTTTTGGCCTGCACATCCCTGAGGTGTGTAATTAAAGTGAGGGAATTTGCACATAGTGCTTTAGGGGCTTAATGAATAGAAAACACAGGATATTTCATTGATTTGGTGCACGCGATATTGTCAGAGTGTATATTTCCTTTGTAAATGGCAAAAAGACAGCCATAATAATATATGTGCATTCAAGCTTGTGTGTAAGAAAAAAAAATAATTGAAAAAAAGGAGAACAAATAAAAATAAAAGAACTGTATCTGTTTCCAAATTCTAATATAAAACACATTCAAAAGAGCAATTTAGATTAGAACAGGAAAGGCAGGAGCTTCAACATGGTTCAGAATAAACAATCAAGCTATACTTTCCTCAAGATATAATTTCACTTAGAGTAGGTGTGGAAATCTTTGAAAAATTCATTATACAAAGCCACATGTGAAAATAAGATTTGTGTTAGCAAAAGATTCTTTGGTTGCTCTTAAAAAAAAAAATGAAAAGTACGTTAAATAGCATGTGTGTGTAATGTATAAATAGTGCACAATCTGCACGGGGAGCAGGCAGCTGGGGTGAGTCCCACATGTTCTGTGTTGGAATAATGCTGTGTATTGGGATAGAAGGCAATAAGGAAAGATAAATTCTCTTTTTCTGGGGAAGCCTTTTCTTTGCAGAGCCCTAAGCTCATTGTGGAGCCACCATGGCGGGCAGGTTGGTGCAAATATATTTTCTCTAGATAAAGCTTTCTCACTAGATAAAGCAGGTGGAAATCCTGTTCCTTTGGACCTGGCGATGAGGTGCAGCCAGAGAAGAAGGAGCACAAACCACAGAAGGAGCCAGAGCCTTCCAAGTGACCCAAACCCAGGCAGCTTCTGCCCCACCAGGTGACACAGCTCAGGGGACAGGAGTTCAGGGCAGGTGACACAGCTCAGGGACGCAGCATCATCTCGGACATCAAGGACAAAGACAATGGAATCAAGGAATCATTTAGGTTGGGAAAGACCTCCCAGGCCATTGGATCTACCTGCTGAACCAGCACTGCCAAGGCCACCACTCACTCATGTCCCCAAGTGTCACGTCCACAGGGCTCCTAAATCCCCCCAGGGATGGGGGCTCCACCACTGCCCTGGGCAGCTGTGCCAGGGCTGACCACCCTTTTGGTGAAGAAATTTTCCTTCATATCCCATCTAAATCTCCCCTGGTACAACTTGTGGCTGTTTTCTCTCCTCCTGTCCCTGTTCCGTGGGAGCAGAGACTGTTCCCCCCGGCTGTCCCCTCCTGTCAGGAGCTGTGCAGAGCCACAGGGTCCCCCCTGAGCCTCCTTTTCTCCATGCTGAGCCCCTTCCCAGCTCCCTCATTGCTCCTCCTCAGACTGAAACATCCCACCCACATCTCCTGAGCCCCATCACGAGGAGGAAGAGGAAGAAGAAGGCTCTCTAATACACTTTCTGTGCTCTCTTTATGTCAGCTGTGAATACCAAGGGCCTGGCCAGGAGCCTCTGCCCTGCGCAAGTGCCAAAATACAAATAATCCGTGTGCAAGGAGCAAAGCAGGTTCACCAATCTCCTGCTCAGCAGAGAGCAGCCCTGGCCTGCCCAACACTGAAGGCCCAAGGCAAAAGCTGATGCTGTGATCCTCTGCTTAACAGATGGATGGTGACACGCTGGAACAGATTATCTGGTGAGACGCTGCAATTTCCAGCACTGGAGGTCTCCGAGGTATCTTCCAGCCCTATTGCTCAATGAATCTATAATTCATCATTTTGTGAGCGAGTCAAGACACTCCCTCAACTCTCAAAACAGCATGCAGAGGACAAATTGCTCTTTTTGCATCTCTTCCCCCTAAGCAGAAGGGAAAATGAAGCGTGGGATGGGAATGCAGAGGGAAAGGAGGAGAGTTCAGCATCTCCCCACAGCTCTATTCTGGCCAGGCTATAAAGCTTTGTACGTGTTTATTCATATTTCTTAAAAAAATGCATGTGAAAATATAATTTTTCACTTCTTTCCTTTGACCCTTCTGATATCTTCTTCACAGCAGAAGATTAAGTTCAATTTCAAGAATCCATTGGAGAAGAAATGCATGTAGAATTGAAAAAGAAGCATTTTATCATTAAAAGAAGACATCCCAGGGTGTGTTAGGGGATGCCAGCAGAGAGAGACTGTTTTGTTGGGACCTCAGACCTCATCCTCCCTGTATTTCCAGCTCTGCCTGACACACTTGAAAAAAGCAGTTAATTCAAAGAGTTTATTTCAGGTCAGTATTATTGTTAAATACATTTCTATAACAGGCAGGATTTGCAGGCCAGGATTATGAATTATCTGAACTTCAAGGTATTTATTTTAACTGTAGATGACCTTCCTGACCTTTTCTCATTCTCATCCATCAGTGTCCTGGACTTCATCATTTAAAGCCAAATCTAACACCACCTAAAGTCCAAAGCAGCACGATCCACTTGTGTAACAATATTTGCAAACTGTCAAATAAAATAAATACTTCATTAATCCACTGACACCCCATCCTATTATTTCCCTGATGTGGAAAGATAGAAGCAAAAGCTAAGTATATCATCCCAGCTTTCTGTGGGCATTTATTTATGTCTCACAGCTGTATCCCAGCACTGTGTGGGTCAGAGACATTCCAGTCCCTGCTCAGCAGATCTGCAAAGTCCAGTGAAAATGAAGGCAAAGCCAGTCTTGGGTTTGCTGTTGTCCTGGTTCTGGCCAGGACAGGGTTAATTTTGGGCAGTAGACAGGAGGGGCATGGCCAGGATCCAGAGGTTATTCTGTACCACCTCACTCATTGATGGGGCCAGGAGAAAGGGATTCTCTTCCAAGGAGAACAGGTTCTCTCTCGTGGCAGAGGGGACTGTCCAGTATTGTTTATTGTCAGAGGGGTTTCTGTGGGAATTGTGTCTTTTCTTGTGCCCTCTCTCATTAGTATTGTTGCTGTTAATGCTTGTTTTCTTATCTCATTGCTGCTTCAGTAAATTGCTCTTACCTCAACCCATGATCTTTATTTTTGTGCCTCCAATTCTCCTCCTCATCCCACCACAGTGGAGAGAGGGAGGGGAAAGCAGGGGAGCAGGAGAGAGCAGGGTGTGGTTCAGAGGGTGGGGACACTGAACTGGGGAGTACCACTCCTAAAACACAACAGCTGCATGGCCCCATCCACTTGAACTAAGTGGGGCATTTCCAGAACAAAAATTTCCATTATAAAGCCCATATATTTTATGTCAATTTTGGTATTTTTAACTCAGAGGGAACAAGACGATAAAACAGCGCCGAACACTATAGGAACAGAGGTGCAAGAATTACAGCACTGCACACATAGAACTGGGAAAGGGAAGCTGTGGCTGGTGTCCCTGCCCAGGGCAGGGGGTTGGAACTGCATGGTCTTTAAGGTCCCTTCCAGCCCAAATCATTCTACAAAGTGCATTGAGTCTCTCTGGCTGTGCAGGTTGCTTTGCCTGCCATCCATGCGGGACTACTTGCAGGATGTGGGAACTGCTTCAGGAAAGAGGATTCATCTGGCACCCCCAAGGACAGGGTGAGGAAGCCTCTTCAGCAGTCAGCACACACAGAAGCTTTGCCATTTATATATAATGGTTATGTGACATTCCCTGATCTTAAAATAACAAAGCGTTTTAATCGCCGAGACTTTGACCTTTTGGTCAAGTGGAGCACTTGCTATTTGATTTCTTTACTTTTCATACAACATGTTAGATTGTCCCTGCAAAGCAACTCAGGAGACTGCTCAGCAGAGGAAAGCAGGGTTTCTGGTAAGGCAGCCACAAAAGTTTCAGCTCATGTCTCTGTACAGCCTTCCCAGATGGATTCAGAGAATTTGCTCACATTTTGACCCGTCCTACCCAGTTTTAGTTGTCCAAGCAGGATACACAAGAGTCTCTCTGCATCCTCTGAGAAGGCAGGAAGGAGCACATCCACAGGATAAATCAGCCTATCCAGAGCCTGAAACACATTTTACAGACCTTTTTCTCCAGTTCCTGCTTGAAGTGGTCTACTGGGACTCTATGTGAGCAAAATTTGCTGCTTTGGTCACATGCCTGAAGGTTTGTGAGGTTCTTAAAACCTTCTAGCTAGGAATATCCAAATGGCACCAAGTAATCAGATTTTCTGGGCCAAAAGCAGGAGCAAGACCAAGATAAATGGTATCTTCAGAAGGTCATCAAGAAAGAAGCCTTCCTGCCAGATATTCACTCATACCTGCCAAAACACTGACTAAACTCAAAACTGATTGACAGAACAAAGAGGAGTGGCTTTAAACTGACAAAGAGTAAGTTCAGATGGGATATCAGGAAAGAATTCTTCCCTGTGAGAGTGGTGAGGCCTTGGCACAGACTGCCCAGAGAAGCTGTGGTTGACCCATCCCTGGAAGTGTCCAAGGCCAGGTTGGACAGGGCTTGGAGCAGTCTGGGATGGTGGAAGGCACACCATGACAGGGGACTTGGAATTAGATGGTCCTTAATATCCCTTCCAACTCAAACCTTTTAGGATTCTATGATCTGTAAGTAGGGTGGAACAGGCACCTCCCTAACATCTCTTCAAGCCCCATCTTCCATGATTTCATAAGTACATCCAGCTTGGCTAAAAGAGGACACAGATTCCCACTGTGCAGTTGTGAATATTATCCTGTCCAGTGAAGGGGCTGAGCTTCCCTGATCTCAAATCAGCAGCAGCCCAGTCACCCAAAATGTCACTAAAACCCCATAATGAATATAAATGCAGTAAAGAGAGAGATTGATGTTCCTTGCCTCTCTCTCTCTCTTTAAGCAGTTTGATTACAAACTTCTACCCCATTCTTTCTTCCCTCATGGACATCCAACAGGAGCTGCTGCTGATGGGAAACCTGTCCATTTTCCTCTCAGCCAAGAACTGAGAATGGGAAGGCAGCATGACTCAGGACTTATGGAAAAAAAAAGCCAACATCAAGTAACAACTGTCTGCTCCTCAACTTTGAGCCTTCCTCTTTTCACCCCCCCTTTTTCACGGGGCTCTCATTGCAAGCTGATCATGTTCCCAAATACCACAGGTCATCGTCTTCCCACAGCCTCAGGAGCTGCAACCTGCTGAGGCTGCAGTGCCAGAAGGCAGCTCTTCCCCTCCTTGTGGTTTACAGCTCATTTTTTACCATTTTCCTGGAGGGCAGAGGTGCTCAGAGTGGGTGTTACCACCACACACATTTTCATTTCTCCACACATCACTCTTAGTCGTGTAAGCGCCAAACTCAAATTCAACCTGCTTTGGTCTTTCCTACTCTGCCCTTTCTGGGGTGACTCGTGAGGAACTGGGATGTATTTGTAGCTCTGTTTTAAAACCTAACTACCCAGCAGAGACTGCCAAATTTCAGTCCACAGCAAATTCCTACAACTGAGCTGTAACCCTTCAAAACAGAGACTGCTAACATATGGTCGTGTCAGTGGGAGCTTCTGTAATGCAATTTATTGTTGTGTAGGCTCTTTCAAGCTACTACACATGAAAGGTAAAGGGAACATTTACTCTTCGATGGGAGTTTAATCTTAGATTTACCTCATTTGAAACAAAACCCTCATTTGCATCTCTAATACATAAGCAATCACCTGTAAAGAGTGCTTGTGAATAGAGACGTTTTGCTGACTGTCATCAGAGCCTTTGCTCCTGGCTGGGGGTTTTGCCTGGGAAAACGCTGCAGAATTCAGTCCTCTTCCAGACAGTGTGCACAAACACCCACTGATATCACTAGAAAATAGTGATAAATAGAGGAAAGGGCTTTCATGAAGTGGAACAGATATTCACAGCTAACACGGGGCTCACGCAAGGTTCGTTCGGTTGCACGCATATATAATATATAATTTAATTCCTCCATGCTTTGCCTTCCATGCCCTTTTTGTATCTAAGCGTTACAGTGTATGGTTAAGGCTTCAAACAGAAATAATCTCCTGTTGGAGTGAAAGTGCTTGATCCTGTACAAGCAATAAAAGATAAAGCAGCTCCACGCCACGGTGAAGTGCTCTCCCTCCTCGGCCCCCTCACCGTCAGTGTCAGCGAAGGGACACCAGTGGGACACACTCCTTCCTCATGGCCCACGCCATCACAACCCAGCTGGCACCATGGGCATCACAAAGCACCTCTCCTGGTGCAGCATGCAGACTTTGGGAGTAGGGGATGTTTTAAAACAAGGCCTTTCCCTTGGTTTGGTCTGGGCCTAGCAACATGTAAAGCCTTCCAGATCCATCTGAGTATTTGAGCAACGCCCAGGTTCAAGCCTGGCCACAGCCCCAGGATTTTTCCTGCAGGAGAACTGTCAGTCCACAAATTTGAGATATTTTTTTCCTTTTTTTTCCCTCTTGTTTAACTCCTACCTATGAAGACACAATATGAAGCAATCACTGACCAGGCCATAAATCAAGAACATGACCTCAATCTCTGACCTGCCACTGCCTCCAGCTGAGCTCCTTCATCTGAAAGTACATAAAAAGCTTTGGGAAGGGCTTGCTCTAAAGTCCTGTGCTCCTCTTGAGGGTTTCTGAGTTGAGATAGATTTCAGAAAACACTACGGATAAGTCTTTTTTTATTTTACACCCTCCAGGACAATTACTTTAACTTGACATTTCGGTTGAGCTAACACATTGGAAGATGGCTTGGATATTCTCTGGCTGTGAAATGGGACATGCAGAATCCCATGAACTATAGATCAAAGACTAGCAAATAGGGGGAAATCAGACATTCCGAATAACTTGAAGAGATAGAGATGGTCAGGTTCTCTTTCCATCATGTGATGACTCTGAAGCCTATCAGTTGCCTTTATACACCATCCATCATTGTTAATTTTCAGAGCTGATCCTTTCAGAATTTCCTATCAATATCTACACCAGGAATCTCCACATGACTTCTGAATATCAAATAACTGGGAGACCCAGCTCCAGTTTCTGCACAGAGGCTTTTTGCAAAGGACTCCAGCTCTCTCCTGTGATGCACATGATCTTCTCCAGCTAAAATCATGAGATATAAAAATTTGGCCGTTTTTTCCAAAAGTTTCCTTTGCTGCTCCCTGTCTCCCAAGCCATGAGTGCCCTGGTTACTATAAAAGTCATGCACACATGTCTTCTGCCAGCATGGTGTCATGTCTTCTGTCAGTGTGTTATTTAGTACTCAGTGTTCCTATTATCTTCAAACTGGCTCTGGATTGGTTCCAAAAAATTGCAATGTTATTCATGAAAACTTCAGTAGAGGCTTTCCAGTCTGTTTGAGCAAGGGGGTGGAACAATGCTGGGTTTGGCAGGGGGAAGGTGTGGGGGATTGGGGTTTGGGGGGGCAAAGACACAGGGAATTTGTGTCTGTGTGCGCCAATTGTCAGCCTGGGAGTCCGTGTGGGTCTGCCTGGATGAAAGGGATTCTGTGAGATGGGGAAAATGTGAAGCACTGATATGTGGAAGGAGGGAAATTACTCTCCTAGACAGCAATCATCAGGAGAACTCCCAGCCAGGTTGAGTCCTCTTTCTGCTTTGATTACTGACCAGCTTATTACCACCACGTCTGCTTTTCCAAACAAATAAACAGAGCAGAAACCTGAAACGTGTCTCTATCGGGCTCAAGATGAGACACTAGCAAAAACTTTCATAAATTATAATTTTGAGGAGGTAATTTGGCTATTTCTTTGTCTCCCCAAATGCTGTGACTCTAAATCAGCATAAGAGCTGCCCTCTCTGGATGGTTCAGTTTTACTATTACCAGAATTATTCAAGCATATTAGCAGACTTCTAGCCAAAGAATACCTTGTGGTCTGATGGAAAGTCTTGTTTTCCTTGATTAAATCTCCATTTCTTGTATTTGTTAGAACAAACAAGCAATTGAATATTTTATTAGAAAGAATATGATTTATTTTTCCTAGTTAATATATTTGCTCTGTGACAGAGCCTCAGGGGATGAATATCTTTCTTCACTGACAGCCCTAAAATGATGACACTTGCAGAGTCTGTTCTCAGCCTGTTCTAGCAGTCTGCAAGTGGTGGGGTTTGCAGCACAGAGCCAATTTTTCACATGCTGAGAGAACTTTTGCTTATGAAAAGAAATTCCACATCATTTTCACCCTCCTATTTAGGGGTTGTGAGGTTTTTTTATATCTCCTGGTGCCAGAATTCAGGCACTGATTCACTCAGGGCTTGCTTCTGAACAAGGGCCACCCCAAACACAAAAATGTAGTCCCAAATTTCTCTTAGCACAAGAGTGTACACAATTTAGCTGCCTGCTATATCTGAAATCAGATCTGGATTCAACATGCACAGCTCCTGCTTGTCTTTTCTTCCCAGGAATGACACTGTGAGGGAAGAGGCAGTGTATTTAACAAAGCTGTTATGCAGTTTACTGATTGTGATTATTCAAGGCAAATGCTTTGAAGTAACAGCTTAGTGCAGAGTGACAGTAAACAAGATATAGAGATACAGCTAGATGAGAAGAAAAATAAATGGCAATTAGGATTGATATTCTAGGTGTGGGAAACGCCAGGAAGACCTCAAACCCCAGCAATGACACTCTGCACTCGTGTTGCCACTGCCCCACAAGACCTCCAGGATGGATCACACAAGGCAGTTTGACAACTCTGAACCCTTAAATACCAGGCAAACATCAGCCCAGCTGCTGTAGAGCCAGGGAAATGAGGAACAAAGGAAGGGGAGCCCTGATTACACCTCCTGTGCCGACGCTTGGGGTTGTCCTGGCTCGTGTCAGCAGCAGTGTGGCCAGAGGGACCAGGACAGGGATTGTCTCCTGTGCTGGCACTGCTGGGGCACCTCCAGCCCTGGGGGCAGTTTTGGGACACTCAGGACAAGGACATTGAGGAGCTGGAGATTGTCCAGAAAAGGGAACAGAGCTGGGGAAGGGTTTGGAGCACCAGGGACAGCTGAGGCAGCTGAAAGGGGCTCAGCCTGGAGAACCTTGTGCCTCTGCAAAGCTCCTGACAGGAGGGGACAGCCGGGGGGGGTCGGGCTCTGCTCCCAGGGAACAGGGACAAGAGGGGAGGAAATCACCTCAGGTTGTGCCAGAGGAGGTTTAGATTGGACATTGAGAAAAATTTCTTCACCAGAGGGATTGTCAAACATTGGAACAGGGTGTCCGGGGCAGTGGTGGAGTCCCATTCCTGAAGGATTTATGAAGGAGGAGTGCATGTGGCACTTGGGGACAGGAGTTAATGGTGGCCTTGGCAGTGCTGGTTGGACTTGAAGATCTTAGAAGGCTCTTCTAACCTAAAGCATCATGAGATTCTATTCCCTAAACACCTTCAACAACATTTAAGTTCCAGACAATGATAAGGAATTCAGACCTCCAGCAGAGGGAAGGCAGAGGAGATGGGCTCTGTCCTCAGACAGGATATGATGAGGACATTTCCTAAATTGTCACTTCCTCTCCCCGTTCCTTGTGCTGGGAATTAAGGGCTGGCTGTCACAGGCAGTTTGGGGCTGAGCTGTTCCACCCTGTCTTGCTAACAGTGTGTCTGTGCAAACACTGGTGTGGCTGAGGAGTTACCATTCACCCTCACAGAATCATGGAATGGACCTTCAGGATTACCCTATTCCAACCCCCTGCCATGGCAGGAATGCCTTCCACCATCCCAGGCTGCTCCAAGCCCCATCCAGCCTGGCCTTGGGCACTGCCAGGGATCCAGGGGCAGCCCCAGCTGCTCTGGGCACCCTGTGCCAGGGCCTCTCACCCTCACAGGGAGCAGTTCCTTCCCAATATCCCACAGTATCCATCCATCCCTGCCCTCTGGCAGTGTGAAGCCATCCCTCTGTCCTGTCACTCCACACCTTTGCCCAAAGTCTCTCTCCAGCTCCCTTGTGGATCCTCTACACAGAACCTCGGACTTTTGCTGCGAGTTCCTGAATATTCTTAACCCACTAAAATTGTACAAGTTTTCTTCTCATCCAGAACCCCATTTCTCCTGTAAACAACCAGAGGTGAACCAGGAGGAGGCCCATGCAGGAAAACAACACCTTCAGGGTGCCCACAACTCCTCCCTAACACTGGTACAAGAGCCAGCCTGTAAGAACCTGCTGAGTTCAGATTCACCCAGTTTTAACCTCTTCACTCGTATTTCCTCTTGAGCATTCCTGCATCTGAGGTCTGTGAAATGCCACTGTTCCAAAGGGTAAAGCAAAGAATTACAACTTATCATGAACACAGAACGCAGAACATTGCTCTCTTTTTTCCCTTTTGTTCCCACCTAATTCTATTTTTTAGAAAAATTATTAAAACTAATTGCATTATTTAATCCCATCACATAAAATCCTCCAGTGTTTCATTAATCAATGTAATCAAGCCAATCAAAATAGATAAAGATCTTTTAGCAGGCTTTGATGAGATTTTATCAAAATCTCAGTGCATATTGTGAAGTCTTATCCTCAGAAGCAAACTAACTGTAGGATGTGGAAGCTTTATCAAGCAGGCACTAATAAAACAGATGATGCTTGGGCCATTTTAAGAGGTTCTCCATATTAAATTAATAACAGCAATGCTTTTGTATTCTATGTACAGGAATATAAAAGCAAATGGAAATAACATTCACTTTGTATCTGCAGAAAGATTGCTGTAGAGCAATCAGGTTTTTTAAGTAATGAAGAAGATGCATGTCTGTGAGCCAGCAGACCATAAAGCCACAACAGTGTGAGGAAAAAGCAGTGAGTAATGCAGGAGTTAGATGAGAATAGCTCTGAGTGAAGAGCCTTATTAAAAGCACAAACCATTTCCTTTTAAATGTAATACTCCCATCCCACATCTGATCATAAATAAATATGTGCAACATTCCCCCTCCAGGCCATAGCTCCCATTCTTCATGGTTTTGCCTCACTAACCAGGGGTATGAGGTACTGAAATCTACCACACAAATAGAACCTAGAGGGCTGTTGGTGTAATAAACCATAAATCCAGGCAGTTTCTCAGTCCAGCATAGCTTAGGAGACCCCAAAACAAAGTCACAGCCCAGGGAGCAGACCTTGAAGCACCAAAGGAATCAGCCTGACAAGGAGCACTCACTGCCTGCAAAAACAAGCACTGCCTTCTCTTACAGCTACCTCTGCACTTCTTCCAGGTGAAAACAGTGGAATTTTCACCACTTCATTCCATTTAAAGGCTCCAAGTCCTCCCAAGCCAGCTGGAGTTTTATTCTCCTTCACTTTTCTCTCTTAGTTTACAGCATGGAGATAGGCAACAGCTCGGGTTCGACACTGGCCACTTCCACAAGTTCAGCACTTCAAAAGGCACAGTCAGAGCTGAACAATGACCAAACCCAGCAGAAACAATGACAGAGAAGGATCCTGGGTTTGTTCAAAATTGGCCAATGCTTTGCTTAGAAAGCTGCTGGGCTGAGTGTGCAGGTAGCAGCCCAACAACAGCAAATCCAATGAGTGCAGTAATGTCACCATCATATTTTCTGAAAAATCCCTTCACCAGGATTTCTTCTCCTGGGAAGCTGAGAAGCCTCAGAGAAAAATGAAAACAATAATTATCTGATTGCTTCCCCAGTGTTTTGGAATGTGGTTGGAGATTGTTTATCCAACATGTGAATTGTTTTGACTTAATGACCAACCACAGCCAGCTCTGTCAGGACTCTGGAAGAGGTCACCAGTTTTTAATTAGTATCTTGTTAAGCCTTCTGTAAGTATCCTTTCTCTATTCTTCAGTATAGTTTTAGTATAGCATTCTTTAATATAATACAGTAACATAAAATAATAAATTAGCCTTCTAAGAACATGGAGTCAGATTCATCATTTCCCTCCTGCCACAGAGGACCCTGAAAATACCACACAGTAATTTCACCTTATGTTGTGCTTTAGTTTCAATTCTATCTTAAAAAAGGTTTTAAGTGGAATTAAGTTTGTCTTGCTCACAAGCAAACTTTGTGCTTTTTTCCTTTTCCTTTCCTTTCTTCAAGCACGCAGCAAGTACAGCTCAGCTTAAAAATAGAACCAGGGCTGAGCAAGGCCAGGTGTGTCAGCCACAGGAGTAGCTGAGCTCTCCACAGCTGGAAAAATAACATGGGAGGTGATGGAAAAGCAGCTGTGGAGCCACATCCACCTGTCTTGGCTGTGTACTCCACAAATTTTGCTGCTTTGCTGTAAAATTGGACCTGGTGTGCCAAACAAAACCCTTTCCAAACAGAGCCAGAGATTTGCTTTGAAAGAGTTGTTAAATTTACACTCAAACTCAACTTTGTGTTGCCAGACCTCATCCAGAATCCCAACAGTGCCAAAAAGTCACTCCACAAGAGCTGAAACCAGAGAGTTCTGGTTAAGGATGCACAAGGTCAGACTGTTCTGAAAGCATTTTCCAGCAATTCAAAACACTGGAAATATTCTCAGTGTGGTCCCACTGAGTGGAGTGTGATGAGCAGGGGCTCCCCCTCACCCATTAGAGCCAACCTGAGGATGGCTTTATTACCTTAACTGATTAATTAACATCATTACTCATGTCCTAACTGCTGCCATCAGAAAGAAAAAGATTTGTTTCATCTCAATGTTCAGCCACCAGAGGAACAAGGACAGAGGTTTGGGGTTTGTAGAGAGTGCCTTCAAAATTCTGCAGCATTTTTTTTTTCATTCTATTATAATGGATTTTATTATGCCTTCAAGATAATTAATTACAACAAGGGGAGGCATAAAATCTGTATTTGATGGTTTTATTTCTGTTTTTATTGCTTTAATTTATCAGGAGGGGGAGAGATGATGGTGGGAACTGGGACCCCAGTGATCCCAGCCCACCACGCTCCTTGGACAGCAATCACAGGAGCCCAGCTCAGGCTTGGCCCAGAGTTTTCCAAGCAGCAGCATCTGCCTCCCTGGCAAGTGGAAGAGGATCATGGATCACATCTGGGTCACCCCTGGCTTTGTCACGTGGGAAAAGGGCCCAGGGGCTGTCTGGGTTGCTCTGTCCTTGTCTCAATTAGGTTTGCCTTTGAGGGGATGTGGATATCCCTCCCAAACCCTGGTTTTTAACCCCATTTTTAATTGCTGGCAGCCTCCACTTGCCCGTGCTTCCCCCCTTTCTACTGCCATCAAATGGGTGCACTTCTGAATTTCTGAATTTTCCACATCTCTGGCCCACACAGGAGGATGACCCAAAGGGAGGGACCTGTGGATTTAAGGACGAGCATCAGGATGCTGCATTGGCAAAAACCTGCCTGATGTTTAACACAGGTGCTGCTATGAATATTTAGTTAATCAAAATATTTTTTTTTGCCCCAAAAATCTTTTTCTGTTCACATTGAGGGAGGTAAATCCTTCCTTCCCTGCACTGCTGCAGGTGGTGCTGGTTTCAGAGATGCTTCTGGATGAGTTTTACTCACACCTGCTCCCCCCTCCTCCTTGACTCACTCCCCACCAATGAAACAATCAGACATGCACAATATCCCACATTTTAAAAAAAAAAATGAGTATAAACACACCCCAAACCTGCTCATATTAAAGCAATTAAGGAATTAAGGGAAGTCACAGCAGGTGGGGAGAAATAAGCTATTATTTTGTTTCTTGATAGAGGGCAAGTTCACTGAAAATTTGAGTGTCATGCCACTCAAAACTATTTGTGAGTATGGGGGAAATTTGGGAAATAAGAAAGTCTTCATTCCTCTGGATATTCTTTTAAGGAAGGCTTACTTTCAAAAATGCCCATTGTTTGTGTGTGTGGTTTTCTAGTTTAGTTTGTTGATTTTTTTACTTGTTCTAAATTAACTTTTTGGAATTATTATTTTAAAACAGCAGTTCAGCAGTTTCCTACCAAAAAAGAAAAAAAAAAAAAAAAGAAACTAAATAGAGATTTTAAACTAGTTGAATGGCCTAAAAATAAAATACTTCATGTCAGCTAAGCACAATGTCTGTGACTGATTCAAAATCACATTTCCAAGGGGTTTTAGATTACCTGTAAAATCTGGGAGGAAAAAAAAAATCTGTTTTCAGCTCTGTATAGTCCACTTTTATCCTGACAGTTTTCTGCTTCAGTCACCAAAAGGAAAACACATTTTCCCCCCAGCTCCACGTGCATGGTGCTGAAAACCCCACCAAAGGATTTAGGATTAATGCACCGACCTTTCCACCAGCCAGACAAGTCCCTTCTGCAAGTGCAGAGAAGAAAAAAATCGGAAATTCAGGTCTAGAGAAGATGAAGGGCTTGGCACTGGATGAGATTTCTAAGAAAGGTCCAAACAAGAGTTTGTGAGGAAGTTCAGGCTGAAAATTGTGTGCCCAGAAAAGGGAAACCCCAGCTGCCAGCCAGGGGACCACGCAGGGGCACCACATGGGGAGGATTTTGTAAGTGAGAACCATTCCCAGGTGGTTTAAGATCTTTATAAGGATTCAGTAGGGAGGGTTTGCTGCCTTAAAGGGGAAAAAAATAATTTTAAAATATATATATATATATATATAAATTTTAACAAAAAAGGAAAGGGAAGTATAAAAGCTGCTTTTACCACAAGAGTGAGGAAACACAGAATAATTAAAATGCCAACTGAAATTTGATGGATTTATAAGTATTGCTTTGGGACAAACAACTGGAGTTGTGTGATCCACGTCACAATATTTGGGTTGGTATTAACAAATTTGGAATTTGGTCTCACCTTTCCTTTCCCAAGCCACAGACAGGGGCAAAAACTTCCTCTAAGAGGAAGGCACAGCCAGTGCCACTTCCACTGCTGCCATATCCCCTGAGAAACCAGCAGCCAGGCCCTTTTCCACTTTCTCACAGGGATTTTAGTGCACAAAAGGAAAATTGAAACATTTCAGTGAAAGGAGAAAACACACAAGGCTCTTAATTTATTTAACCCAAGATATCCTAAGTTCATATAATTCCTATAACCCAAGAGATCCTGTGTGCTGGATCCTAAGGCAGGAGGATGCCCAGTTATCCTCAGGAACAAATCTGGGCAGGTCCCTCAATATTCCTCCTCCTTTTGTAAAGTTTCCAGGGTATGAATCTGCATTTTGGTTCCCAGGTTCCCTGATTAAGTTCCCTAATTAAGCCAAATGAAGCCAAATGAAGCTGCATGGTCTGGATGTGGGGCAGAGCTCCCTCAGAGTCTGGGCTCACCACAGACCCATGGAATATCCTGAGCTGGAAAGGACCCACAAGGATCATTGAGTTCAGCTCCTGGCCCTGCACAGGACAACCCCAAATACCCCACAATGCCTTCAAAAGCAGCTCTTGGCAATGTTTGTGAGGCTGGCTTTTGGAACAAGAACCTTTCAGTGAACTATTTTTCTCTACAAAGTCTTTTAAGGCTAAACTATCTAATTAGGAAATGACATCTAAATTATTTTTACTTTTAACCTAATAACCAATTACTCATGTTCTGCAATGTGGACTTTTCTGTTTAATTACATAACACTGCCCAAACCTATGAAGAAGAAGGTGAAGGAAAATAACTAGTAATTCTTCCATCTTGCCTTATATATATTGCTATAGTAAAACTTCCTTCTTGCCTTATTCCTCTTAAAACTTCCTTAAAGCTTCCATTGCTTTAAGGATGGAAACTTCCTTAAAACTTCCATCTTGCCTCATATATTTTGTTAAATTCTAAAACCTTAAACTCTAAGTTTTCTACCTTGTGATATTACACACTTCTATTTAAACTACACACCCGTGATCTCAGTGCTATTAATTAATTTTGGAAGAATTTTCTACAGCCTCAGGTCAAATGCAGTGTTCTCTTGAGGGACAGAAAGTCTAAAATTCTCAGCATCCAGGGTTCCAACACCTTTGCACTCCTGATCTGCCTCAGATGTGCAGCCACATGAATTTTTACACATCCTTTGGTTAAACCTGAGTGAAATTTAGCACTCTGGGTCACCATGTGGAGCTGCCCATTTGGCTCCAAACCACCTAAAAATCATGTTTCGTCCGGGACTGTAGAAATGTCACTCGAAATTCCTCCTCTGGAAGATGCTGTGGGTGCTCCTTCATTGGATTTTGAAGCTTGGGAAAGGGATGGAGGAACCAGACCAGTCCTCCCACAAGCTCTTTGCTTGACCTTCACTTAAGGGGCAGCTCCTCCTTTGAAAACTGGAGAGAAAACACCCCTGTGTCATCAGGTGTGGTGAGAGTCCATTCGTTAGCACTGGCAGGAAGTTCCAATGCCAGATTAAATTAATAATTCATGATAATTGAAGTGTTTCACAGTATACAGAGTCATAATTAGAGTTTCATTCAGCATGACCTTCTCTTACTGGCTCAACCATAAATGCCTGATTATTGGTCAACTTTTTTTTTTTCCCAAACCATTTTTTTTTTCCTTGTCCACATTTTTCTAAGGTGTCCAACTGCATTTCTCAAAACCATTTTGCCACTTCCATTCCAGACTGATTTTTCCTTCAAGATTTTGAATAATTCACAGATTTGACGAAATGGTCACATTCGAAGTAAAAAATATACAAACTTCCAAGGCTTGGTGTCAGAAAAAAAAGCATATTCATGGGATTTTTTTCCTCAGAAATATTTTTTCCTCAAGATAAAGGCCCACTTGGGCTTTAAAATTAACTTTTCGGCTTGAGAAACACCTTGGACTTCTATTTACTTTAATAAATGGACTTGGATTTGTGATCTTAGTGCACACAGAAAATCTGGAGTGTTAAAAGTCCTGTGTTCCATCGATAATAATTCATCCATCAGCCACTGGGAAGCTTTTTTGAATGGCAAGGGCAGGGTAAAATACAACCAGTGGTGTTTATATTAGTTCTATTTTAATCTAATAGGCTTTATATAATAACTCCTGTAACAATTAATCCGAGCACAGAGGCTGAAACTATCTGCAGTGCAGGAGGATAGCATGAAAATAAAATATTTTATTAAAAACACACTTTAAAAAGGTTTAAAAGTCCTTAGTTATGTGAAAGGAATCAACCTCCTTCCTTTTGTAGTGTTCCTTCAGAAAAGAACTGCAGTGAGTTAAGGGGAATTGAGCAATTATATTGTTATACTATTAGGCTATAATTTGCATTTCTTGATAACGCTCATGTCAAAAAATGTTGGAAAGTTGCATTTCATTGCTGAAATACTTCAGCTGCTGACATAGCCTGTGACTGCCTGTGTTACATAAAGACATGCTGCAGCTTATTCCAAATTTCTCATCAGATACCAGACGTGGATTTATGGACTCTGTGGAGTAAATCACAGCAAATGTCCTGATTATGGAGTTACAGAAGTCTACTCCCAGCTCCATGCACAGGTAGGAAATCTGGAGTAGTGGTCCAAAATCCAACAGGTACTCCAAAAGCAAAGTACAATACAAGAAAAATGTGCCAGGGCTGAAAAGTCCTACAAGAACCAAAATGGGCTGAAGCTGCAGCTTTCCTGCGTTTCACCAGAGATAAGAGCATGAAGTGAAAATCACCACAGAATTACTGAGGTTGGAAAAGATGCCCAAGATCATCCAGTCCAACCTGTGACTGTCACCCCCTTGTCACCCAGCCCAGAGCACTGAGTGCCACATCCAGTGTTTCCTTGGACACCTGCAGGGATGGGGACTCCACCACCCCTCTGGGCAGCTCCTTCCACTGCTTAAAAGCCTTTCCCATGAAGGAATTGTTCCTGATGTCCAATCTGAGCCTCTCCAACTCCATCCCCCTGCTCACACACCCTGCCACACGTGCCAGCCCCATCCCTACTCCATCTTCCTCCTCCTCTCAGCCACAGGCAGGGCTGTAGGAGCAGTTTCAGCCCTTTCCCTTCTCCCAGAAGTTTGCTTTTGCACAAGCCACTGATCCCAGAGAACTGGAGCAGAAAATGAGCCAGAGCTTTGGGCCTGGACCTCCCCCTCCACTGAACACCTGCAGCCTCCCCTCCTCACCCATCCCTGCCACAGCAAGCTGCAAATGAACCATCACCATGCTTTATCTGTTATCTTAGCACCTCATCCTGATGGCCCTGGGTTTGAGCACAGTCAGGGAAGAACCTCAGGGTTTGGAGGACATGCTCCAGATCTCATCTGTGTACATCCACACATCCAAAATTCCCACTAGGCAGGCACAAATAAGCAGGAATACACTTTGACCAAGCTGAAGGGCCTCAGGAGGGTTTTGCTCTCACTAATGGGGTTGTCAGCACCTCCTGAGCTCAGATCTCTCTTGCTGTGTCAATCAAGTTGCCAAATCACCACTGGTCCACCAGAGCAAGGCACTGAGAGATGGACAGTGAGCACAGGACAACATTAGGGCAGGGTTGTGTTACCTACAGGCTCCTGCACTTCACCTGTGGGTGAATGCAAAACTGTGACAGAGGTGTCACCTTGCACCAGAAAGGACCTGAAGGAGTGACTGTCACAGGCTGGAGCAGCTCAGACACTGAACATGGCTTTGTTGCCCACATACAGACATCCACTGTCACCTGAGATGTCTCTGGGTGCCCCTCTGGCATAAAACTGCTGAGCCAGGGGGGCACAGATCTCCTGCAAGTCCTTTGGGGTGGGGATCTCAGGGACCTGAGGGCATTTTGGATGCTCCCGCCAACCTCATGCAGGCAACTGATCTGAGCCCTGTGCCACAGCAATGTGTGGGGATGGGACATGGCTGAGAAATGGCCACATTTCATACAGAAAGCATTTATTTTACCAAGAAACCAGCCACAAAAGGACCTCACCCCAGTGTTTCCTGAGCCCTGTGCCACAGCAGTGTGTGGGGACAGGACATGGCTGAGAAATGGCCAAATTTCACACAGAAAGCATTTCTTCTCCCAAAAACCTGCCACAAAAAGATTTCACCCCAGTGTTTCCTGAGCCCTGTGCCACAGCAATGTGTGGGGACAGGACATGGCTGAGAAATGGCCACATTTCACACAGAAAGCATTTCTTCTCCCAAAAAACCTGCCACCAAGGGACCTCACCCCAGGGAGTGCACACGGAAAGAGGGATTTTTTGCTTCTCAACAACCTGTTGCTGTCAGATTTACCTACACCAACAGCAGCCAAACAGACACAATTCCACACAAATTCCTCTCATTCCTCCTTTCTAGACACAGCCACAAACCCGTGTGTTCCCAATGTCCCCTCTGCAGGGACAACCTTTGGGCAAAGCCAGGTGACAGCCCCAAGCAGGGCTGTGTCCGAAAGCCCCGGAAATTCCTCTCCTCCCGTCAAAATTCCCTTTGCAATCAGCAACCGAGGCTGCTCGGGAGCTGCGGGAAGGGCACGGGCGGTGGTGGTGACAGGGAGGAGGCGGCCACAGCCCCATCCCGGGGGATTCTCCGCATCCTCCCGTCCCATTAAAGCCCGGGCAGAGCAGCCGGGAGCAGGCAGGGCAGGGAGATGAAAGATTTCCTGCGAGAAATCAGGTGCAGAGGGTGGGCAGATGCTGCTCGAGAGCAAAGAGAGCCGGCCGGGCTCATTTGTCTGGAAGGGAAGCAGCAGGAACTTTCTTTTTATCTGCGATTGCGGATGTCGGGAGAGCTCCTGAAGGCCGCAGCCAGCCCGGCCCCCGCTGCTCTGCCTCTCTCTGCAGGGAAATCCCATCCATGGGGTTTTTGCACAGGTGGAAAATCCCACACCGGGACGGTCACAGAGCCCAGAGCTCCTTCCCACCTGCGGGACCCGGGCTGGAGGCGCTGGGGCTGTTTGTCCGTCCAGGTGTTGCCCTGGCTGGCACTGCCAGGGGTTGGGATTAGCCATGCTCCACCTGCTCTGCCCGGGATTTAACGGGGCATCCCCTCGCCAGGCGGGCACGGCCCCGTCTGCCTGTCTGTCTGTCTGTCTGTCTGGGGATTAGCCTGGCCCCACCTGGGCTGCCCCCAGCTCCGCTCACCAGGGCGGCCCCAGCCGGAGCAGCTCTCTTCTGTGCGGGCTGCTGGGTCACAGCTGTCTGTCCGTCTGTCTGTCGGCCTGTCTGGGAGACGTGGATGGGCATTGCTCTGCCCATCCGACCTCCATGCCTGTCTGTCTGTCTGTCTGGGAGGGCAGCCATGCACTGCTGTGGCTGGCTGTGCTGGGATGCTGGGCACAGCCCTGTCCGTCCATCTGTCTGTCTGTCTGTCCATCTGTCTGAAGGGATGCTGGGATGCATCCATTTGTCTGTCTGTGAGAAGATGCTGGGCACAGCTCTGTCTGTCTGTGAGGGTACACTGGGTACACCCCCTGTCCGTCTGTCTGTAAGGGGATGCTGGGCACTGCCCTGTCTGTCCATCTGTCTGTCTGTGAGCCATGCTAGGCACAGCTCTGTCTGTCTGTGATGGGGGTGCTGGGCACTGCCCTGTCTGTCCGTCTGTGAACCATGCTGGGCACAGCCCTGTCTGTCTGTCTGTCTGTGAGCCATGCTGGGTGGGCACAGCCTTGTCTGTGGGAGATGGCAGGCACAGCCCTGTCTGTCTGTCTGTCTGTGGGAGATGCCAGGCACAGCCCTGTCCATCTGTCTGTCTGTCTGTGAGCCATGTTTGGCACAGCCCTGCCTGCCTGTCTGTGAGAGGGTGCTGAGCACTGCCCTGTCTGTCCGTCTGTCTGTCTGTCTGTGGGAGATGCCAGGCACTGGCCTGTCCATCTGTCTGTGAAAGGATGCTGGGCACAGCCCTGTCCATCTGTCTGTCTGTCTGTGGGAGATGCTGGGCACAGCCCTGTCCGACTGTCTGTTTGCCTGTCTGTGAGCCATGCTGGGCACTGCCCTGTCCATCTGTCTGTCTGTGGGAGATGTCGGGCACTGCCCTGTCCATCTGTCTGTCTGTGAGCCACGCCGGGCACAGCCCTGTCCGTCTGTCTGTCTGCCTGTCTGTGAGCCATGCTGGGCACTGCCCTGTCTGTCTGTCTATGAGCCATGCCGGGCACAGCCCTGTCCGTCTGTCTGTCCGTCCGTGGGAGATGCCAGGCACTGTCCCGCCCTCCGGAGCCCCCGCCGTGCCCGCTGCGGGGCCGCACCCCCTTCCCTTCCCGTCCCTTCCCTTCCCTTCCCTCCGTCCCTCCGTGCCAGGGGCGGCAGCTGCGGCTGCGGCGGGCCCGGGGCCGGGCAGGGGCCGCGCCCGGGGCGGGCAGCCCGCAGCGCTGGGCACCGGCCCCGCCGCCCGCCCTCCACCTTCCCCTTCCTCCTCCTCCTCCTCCTCCTCCCCCGGCGCAGATTAAACACTGCCGGAGGGGGCACGGCCGGGATTAGGCCCGAGCCCGCCCCCGGGCCCCCCCCGGCCGCATTGTCCCCGCACCCACCCAGACACCCCAAAAAACCCCAATTTAACCCCCACCGCCCCCCAGCCCGGCTCCGCCCGGAGATGCGGGGTGCAGGCCGGCAATCCTGCTCCTCACCCCCCGATAAACGCAGCCGGGACCCCCCGAGCACCGGCCCCGCTTTGCCCGGTGCGGGACAAAGATCTGCGGGAAAGTTGCAGGCGGGGATGGCGCTGGAGGAGGGGGGGAGCAATTTTGGGAGGGAGGGATCAGTTATGGGATATTTATTTATTTATTTAATTGGGGGGGGGGGGGGGAGAAATTGGGCTGCTCTGGCTTCATTATTTTATTTTTTAATTATCTAATCGACTTCACTGCCGAGGAAGGGGCTTTGATGAGGACTTTGTTTAACTCGGGCAAGGGGCGCGCAGCGCTCCGCGCATCCCTCCTCCTCCTCCTCCTCCTCCTCCGCTCCGCGGCCGCGCAAGGACCGCGGGGCTGCGGGGCTCCCACCCAGCCGCTCCTCCTGGGAAAGGGAAAGAAAAAAACAAACCCAAAAATACCAGGCAAAACATCCGCAGCCAACGCTCGGTATAAACACACCTGATCGGCGCATCGAGCGACTGGAAGTTGAATTTTTATTTCTAAAAAAAAAAAAAAAAAAAAAAATTTTTAAAGTCCAAATAAATGCTCGAAGTGGAGGCGTCGCTGGGGCGAGCGCTGGCGCTCGGCAGCGCCGGGGACGAGCGGGGGGGACGGGACTTTTCCCTGGGCTGTGGGGCTCGGATTCGTTTGCAAACTGCAGCTTAAGCGCTCCCACCACCCCGCATTGTCCTGCGCTTAAATATCCTGAATTAGGCAGCTCTGAAAAGTCCCTTTAAAGCAAAGCGGCCAGGGCGAGCCGCGCTCGCACAACTCCTCGGGGTCCAGCCGCCGTTCAAACTAAAAATAATAATAAAAGTAAGGCTAAAAGCGGCCGGGGCCGGGGCTGTGGCGGCGGCGGAGGGGCCGAGCCGGGCCGGGCAGGGCGGAGGGGCCGCGGGCGCATCCCCCAGCACCTCTCAGGTACGAGCACTCGCACTGACATTGATGTAACTACATTAGAGTTAATGGCAGCAGCCTGCTCCTCATTATTAATTGTCTTTGTGTTTGGATAAAGTATGTAATCTTCTCCTCAACCACACCATTAAAATAGGTTGCCTTTTCAATTAAGAACTGTCTTGAGCACAGCAGTCAATTTTCCTAATGAAGATGCATTATATTTTCACTTTTTTTTTTTTTTTTTTTTTTTAATAATGGGAAAATCCCACGTTTTTCATTAGGCGTGATTACGGAGAAAGTACAAGAGGGGGTTTGTCTAAACTAAATGTGGCCCGTGTCGTGTATTAAATACCAGGCTTTTAAATAAATTGAAATTTCATACAGATAAGACGCGAGGTTGGGGTACAAATACGGCCAGATTCGCTTCCTTCAGATTAAAAAAATGCGGGGTCTGTTCTTTAAAAAGCACTTATCAGATAGAAAATAATGATTAAAACAACTACAGCGGACTCTTAGTTGCAATTACTCGGGTAAACTTTTCACTCAGCCCAGTTTGCTTACATTAAACCTGAGGATGATGCTTTAAAATAGACTTGCACTTTCTGCTAATGTGCAGCTTTGGGGAACAAATAGCACAGTTTAATCATGCAGAAACTCATAGGAGCCAGAATAGTCTCACAATTAATTTACCAAAATAACCCCGAAGCTGCCTGCATTGTTTAATATTTAGCTTCCACCCCCCTCTCCTTCCCCTGGAGAAAAACAGCCCTAGTTCTTTAGAAAGAAGGAAGCTTGGGGGAGCTTTGGGGGAAGTTGGGAAATTTTTTGTCTCTCTCTCTTCCTTTCTTTTTACATAGGAAAAGAAATATTTCATGGCGAGGGAGCAAAGAGTTAAATTTTATATAACATAAAGCACTTGCAGAAAAAAGAAAAAAATAATAAAAGAAGGGGGAAAGAAGCCAAAGTCTAAGAGGAAAGGGGGAAAAAAAAAGAATTCAAGAAAGTGCGATATTTGTGAGTCTGAGAAGCTGCTAGAGGACGGGATGTGGATTTCAGCACGGTGTTATACGTGTGGGATCTTTGTTGCCGGACAGACAGACAGACAGACACCCGCGGCACAAGCCAGACCCTTCCCGCACGGAAAATACCATCACCCAGACACCTTTAAGAATGAAAAAAAAAAAAATATATGAACTGCGGTATTGGGAGCCGGTTTTAAACTTTTTCATTACGAAAAATACCTGCCTGCAAGGGAGAATGAAGTTAAGCATAGGAAGTTAAGCATAATTTCTTATTCACATGGTAACAACAGTTGGTTCGGGATCTTTTGCAAGCTTTCTGCCTTGTGGCTTTGTCTGGTTGGGGGGAAGCTGCTTTGGGGGGTTCGGGGGGTATTTTTGTAATGAACATTTGTTTCTCCACCAGCCAGCGGCTAAAGAAGATCTGCAAAGAATGGCAAAGAAGATTTTCGATTAAAACCTTAGCCCATCTCCGCGGATTACTTTATATCGATTCCTATATATATGGCTGCAATTGAGGGGCTCTAATTAAAAATCCAAAGGTTGGGGGGAGGGAAAAAAAAATAAAAGTTCTTTCTGGGTCTCAATAAAAGGAGCTTTTCATATACGGGAAATAAAGGTTGTAAAAGGTTACAAACGAAAGACTAGTTTAAAGCTTCTCTGCGGTTTTCTTTTCTTCTTTCTTACAAAACCCCTTTTCTGGCTCTTTCTCTCCCTCCCCCCGCTCCCCCGACCCCTTCATTTCTCCCAAGTTTGCCAACACGCGGGACGCGGGACTGTAACTGTTATTTTAATATCTGGCTCGGGAGCTATAATCTGATTGCTGCAGCGAGCTGCTCATCAAGGTAACTTCATGGCCTGGAGAGGAAAAAAATTATGTAAAGGGGCAGCATGAGCGCCTTTCATGCCCGCACACCCCCCGCACTCGGCCACAGCCCTGCCCCAGCCCCCGGGGGACGCCCCCTCCCCGCACGGCCTCCCCCGAACGCTGCTGCATTTATTTAAATTTATTTAACACCCAGCGTTTCTTGCTCTTTCATTTATTTGGGTGGGGTTTTTTTGGGTTTTTTTTTTCTTTCTTTCTTTTTAAAGGGGGCTATTTCACCCCCGCCCCGTTGCTCATGAGCCGCTCCCTCAGGTGCAAGCCCTGACCTCACTTTCGCTGCTCTCGGGGTGACGTTTTTTAGGATTTGCCTGGCTCCAAGAGGAGCCGGGCAAATTTCAGATGGCCCCGAAATCCCTTCACCATCCCCTCCTCTCCTTCGCCCGGCCCCCATCCCAATTGTGAAACTTGGTTTCATCTAGGCAAAGATGCTGCCTTCATGTATTTTTTCCCGTTTTTTTCCCCTTCCCCAAAAGAGGTGACGGCTCCACCATCCCCTCCCAACGCTTGGAAAAGGAGGGGAATAATTTTTTTTTTAATAATTCCAGCATTTTAAAACGAATCTGACCCCTTCTGGAAGTTGACACAGATATACCAATGTCTCTGGCTTTGCACCCCCAGAAATGGAGATTTTGGGGTGAGGGGGAGCTTAGAACTTACGAAAAACCCACAAACCAAAACCACAAAACCACAAACAAACAAACCGTAAAAACACCCCTAAACTAAAATAAACTCCAACCGGCACTTGAATTGCAGATAAACTTCAAGGAAAGTCTGGAATATTTTAACTAGACACAAATCCGATGAGGGAAAAGCTTAAAAGCTGTAGCGTGCATCGCTTTCCGGAGCCCATCAGAGATACAAAGATGACAAATTACAAATCGGTTCCTTTTGGGGTGGGCTTTCGGTTTTGTTTTTTTTTTTTTTCTTTTTTTTTTTCTTTCTTTTTTTCCGCCCCGCTTTTTTCCTTAACTTTCGCCCGACCTGAATAAATAATTTCTTATTTTCCTCCCCCCACCCTTGGTCATCACAACCGCGGGCAGCAGCAGCTCAGCCCTGGGAGCGACACACACGGCGATAAAAGCCCGGGCGGAACGGTCGCGATAGTGAGGAGAGTCGGAAATTAAATCAGGAGGAGAAAAAAGTGAAGAGGGAGAAGGAGAAAAGGAGAGAAGGGAGACAGCGATGCAGAGAGAGAGAGAGAGAAAATGGCTTTGCAACCCGACTGGCATCGGAAAGTTGGAGAACTTACTGAGAAGCAGAAGTTACAGTTTCTTTTCATCCCAGAAGCTGATTTTGGTTCTCTGAGCATAAAGTTCTCAGAGGGCAGAAAATCACACATCTCCACTCACTCCCCGTCAGCCCCAGCTAGTCTGGATCTCTGGGGCTGTACCTGCTCTGCAACGCTCTCCAAACGGACCAGAAGAGATGGGAAAGTTTAAAAAAAAAAAAAAAGTAAAAAATTGTAATTTTTTTTTTTTAAATCGAGATTCTACAGCTGCAACAATGATTATCAAATTTGTTTTTGGTAACTTTTCCCTGAGCTGCTGAAGGTTGAAGGCAGAGGCAGCTGCAAAGTGTGTGCAGGATTGCTCCAGGAAAGAAGGTTCCCCCTTTTTCCCCCTCTCAGATCCAATCTTTGCAAGAGCCATTCCGACACATTGCTAAGCTAAAGGGAAATTCTCTTTGATAAAGCGGTGTTCCCAGCTTCTGGGTTTTAAAACCTAAATCTATATTCAAATCTGGCTGAAGGTGTGTTCTGGGATTTATGAAAGCCTCTTAAAGGGGTAAATTTACCAAACCGTGACAAAATCATCACAATCTTACTTTAGACATCTGAAGTGGATGAGAATTTTAAAGAGACCCTTGTTTATTTAAGTAACACTGTCCATCTCTGCCACTTGTTTTATTGGCCGCGGGAATTATTCCCAGCTTGTCGGGCCGGAGGGGGCAGAGGCCGGGATGCTGCTGCTCCCGTGGCAGGCTGCAGGCAGCGGGGCACGGCTCTGCCCGGGGCCAGGAGCTGCGGCCAGGGCTGGGCTGGGCTCTGCTTCCCCTCCTGCTCTCACACGTTCTGTCTTCAGGCACTGAATTTTATTTCTCTGCCTTGCTCAGCCCCGCTCTTCCACAGCCCGGCTGCCTCCAGCACCCAGACACCCCTTTTTTAAATTTTTTTCCTTTTTTTTCCCCTTCCTTTTTTTTTTTTTTAATTTTTTTATTTTTTCCACCCTTTATTTTTAATCGATCTCGAAAATACCCTCCTGGTCAGGATACACGGGAACGAATTATCTCTCTCATTCTTCCGAGGTGGATTAAGGTTATTAAATAATATGTGGGGGCGGGAGGCGATGGCCAAGGCGGAGGGGGCGGAGGGGGGGGAAGGGTTCGGTGGGGATATTTATTCCTGGTGCTCTGCTGAGGGACAGGCTGAGGGGTGGCATGGACATGCGGGGAGCTGAGGGAAGGATTTGCCCGGCTCGGATCTCTGGGCAAGGCTCGGGAGAGGGGGGGATGCTGCAAAGGGACGGCGGCTGCAGCTGCCCCTCCTTTACCCACACCAATTAAAAACAAAACAAAACAAACTCAACTAGACAAACAAACCCACAAAATAATAATAATAAAAAAAAAAAGTCCCCACGAAAGAATCTCGTGGGTCTGGGAGGGAAAAATAAATCAAAACACAACTGCAAGAAGGGCAGGGGTTTGGGAGTCCCGTGGGGCCAGGGGGTACCTGCCGGGGGTACCCCGGGTACCAACTTTCCACGAAGTCGCCTCGCAAAAAAAAAAAAAAAGAAAAAAGAAAAAAACCAAACCAAAAGAAGCCCCAAACAAATACAACCCAGCGGCCAAAGTGGGAGCGGCTCCGGCGGGCAGGGCTGCGTCGGTTCTGGGCGAGGGGCTATTTTGTTTGTTTGTTTGTTTGTTTGTTTGTTTTATTTCCCCTCCTCTCCCCTCCCTCCTTCCCTTCTGCCGCCTCCTTCCTCCTCCTTTCTGGGAGGAAAGGATAAAAAAAAAAAAAAAACAACAAAAAAAAAACCAACCCAAAACCAAGCCACACCACCCATCATCCGCCCAGCCCAGCCCCGAGCATCCCAAACCTGCTCCTGCAAACCCGGGCGGCACCGCCGGCGCTAAAGTCCAAGGACAAGCACGTTGGATCGCACGCAGCCAGGCTCGGAGAGAGCCACAAAGAAGCGAATTAATTGCTATAACTTCATTAACATAGGTCACCCCGTTAAAATGATCGAGGCGCTGCAGGTTTTTCCCCCCATTGTCACAAAGTGAGGAAAGTCTGTGAGCGCTCCCTCGCTCCGACCTCAGCCGCCTCCATCCTCCTGCCTTTTTGCCGGAGCTTTATTTTCGGGGTGCTGGGACCCGGGAGAAGTTGAGCGAGGACGGGAGGTGCGAGGGGAACATCCCTCCAGTGTTCCCGATGCTCCGGTGTGCCCGGCATCGGGAACCCCCTGGGCCCTCCTCACCCTCAGCCCGTCACCGCTCCCGAATTATTTCCATTAAAAACATGCGCACGTCCCCATCTGCAAATTCAACGCGACGCCGCTAAGTCCCGTTCCACACCCTCATCCCTATGGATCTTTACAAATAAAATTTAAAACGCATTCGTGTCGCCCCCCCAGGTGACTCCATTTCCCCTCTTCCAGGGCTGACTTGGCCCCTGGGAGGTGGAATCGGGGTGCGGCCGATCCGGGGGTGCGGCTGGGGGGACCCGGGGCTGGGGCACCCCTGTCTGTGCTGGGGGGGATTCTCCCCTTGAGTCCCGCGGGTTTCCTCTCACCCATCTCCTGCCGCTCAGCCCAGGGCTCCTGCTAGGCTCCGTGTCCCCCCTTCACAAATATTTACTTCTATACATTAATATCTTTTGTTGTTGGTGGTGTTGTTATTATTACGGCCGCCCCCCAGCCTTTTGCTGACCCCCCTTCCTCTCCTTCCCCGGGCAATTCGCTAATTCCATCTCTGCTGTCCATCACGTTAATTTCTACAATGACTTCATCCGCTCCACTCCATAATGTATATTTTTAAACCGAGCAGGTTCTTTTAATGTATATTCTGGTGTCATTTCGGTGGCTGTTATTTCTCTCTGGATTGTCCCCCCGGTACAGCAGCGGCCTGTTTTTTCCTCCCCCTGTGTGTGTTTTTATTATTTTCCCCCTGGCTTAGATGTGTCAATCACTCTCTCCCTGCCATTGGTTGGAGAGTTTGCGTCAAAAAGTTGCCAGAGAGGCGCTTTCTCAGCAAAGCTCCCCGAGAGAGGTAGAGACCTTCAGCTCCAACGCACCCTGCCACTATTATTAAAAATAAAATCACTTTGACCAGCTCCAGCACCGGCCAGCTCTGTATGTACCGAGCCCAGACCCCGCGCATCCCCGCATCCCTCTCCTGCACCGTCCCCTCCCCTTTTTCCCCATTTATTCTCCTTTTTCAAACATTTTTTTCTCCACCCCCCCTCCGCCCCCCCCTTTCCCCCCGATGTCGTGGGCATGTGCATGCGGCGAGCTCTCTAACCTCCCGCTTTGTGCTTTCTCTCCCAGCTCAGCCCCAGCTCTGAATTTGGCGAGGATCCGGGAGCAGGTTTCCCCCTTCGCCCCCCAGCCCTGCCCGCGGCTCCGCCGAGGCTCGCAGGTAAGTCCGACCCTCTGGCTCCATCCTTCCTCGGGGGCATCGCTGGGCGGCCAGGAACGCAGGGAGAGGGAAATTAAAATTATAATTATTATTTTTTTTTTAATTATGATTATTTTTAAATCGCCTGTGCGCGGCGGGGCTCTCTGTGGCCAGGAGCTGCCCGGGAGAGGCCGGGCCGGGCCGGGCGGAGGCGGCCCCGGCTCGGGCACTGCGGGCTCGGCGCTGGGCAGGGAGCGGGAGCTGCAGGATGAGAGGGAGAAGGGCAGGACCGAGAAGCCGGGGTCGCTCCCCATCGCCCCCCGAGCCCCCCGAGCCCCGCGGCCGGGAGCGGAGCCGCTCCTCTCTCCGCGGGCAGGCGCGGGGCTCCTCCGCCTTTCCCTTGGCTACATGATTTTTCTCCGGCCTATTCCTTTGGCCTGGAGTTATTTCCTGACCTCAAGCTGGACTTTTAAAATTAGGGGGAAAAAGAAAAAAACCAAAAAACCAAAAAAACAAACGGGGAGGAATTTCTCGCTTCTTCCGACTCCTACCTGAGAACCCTTTCATCCTCCTCCTCTTCCTCGCGATGCGGAGACTCAGCAAAGTAATTTTGCAAAGGTGTTTCTGAGCAGTCACGGCCCGGGAGAACCGGGCTGGAGAGCGCAGGGAGAGAAATCTTCAAGGCATTTAGGGCCGGAGCTTCACGATTTGGTGTGCGCGAAACGGATGGCAGGAATGGCATCCAGGTCGGAGAGGGGCTGGAGCTGGTATCCACCTCCCTCATTTTATTTTAATTTTATTGTTTTATGCCTTGGGAAAGCGCTTCCTAAAGGCACCTGGCCGCGAGTAACGCGCCCCGGCCTCTCCTCTGAATTCGCACCGCGCTGACAAAGAGAAAGTCGGGAAAAGTCCTTGTGCACCGGCACAAGTTTCTTTAGAACTAAAACCCTTCTTGGCTGCTGAGGTTTATTTCGATTTCGGCTGCTTAGAGAAGTTGAAGCTTATTATTTATTTATTTTGAAAAGGTGCAACTCTAGTTAAAAAAAAAAAAAAAAAAACCAGAAAGAAGTGGGGGGAAAAGCGCTTTAAAAATGCTTTTTTTAAAAAAGGCCGGGTGCTGGTGGCCGGCAGGGACGGGCCAGGCGGAGGTGGCTGCCCGCCGAGCCCGGCTCCGCCGCTCCCGGTCCCGGGGAGGAGCCGCGGCCGCGGAGCAGCGCGGAGGTTCCGAGGGCGAAGCGCTGGGGACCGCCCGGCAGAGCCGGTGACGGCTCCATCCCCACCGCCTCTGCACCGGGGCGAAATTCGCATGTTGGGAAATATCACCCGAAACAGCAGCCCCTCCAGCGCGAGAAAAAAAAAAAAAAAAAAAAAAAAAAAAAGGAAAATAAGGTTTGCTTAAGAAAAAATTAAATAAATTAGAATTTTCTAAAATGACCGAAATTCGTTGGAGCGCAGGGAAGGCGGCTGTCGTTTGCAAAACAAAAGGGAACAAATTCCCTTTTCTACCTTGGCACCTTTCCCCCTGCCCCCCGCAGCACGGCCGGGGCAGGGGCGCAGGCTGCGCGCCCGGGCGCGGATCGCTGCCCCGCATTAATCACCGGGGCGAGCCGCGGAGCCGGGGCCGGTGGCTCGTAATTAGGGAGCGTGTGCCGCCCGGATTATCTCGTTAGTTTATCAAGAAAACATTTATTATAATTAATTCTCGGACGGGGTAATTATTATTGAGCGAGGGCAGAGCAACTGGTAGCCGGGCTGTGCGCGGAGCGGGGGGGCCGCGGGAGGAGGGGAAAGGTGACAGATTGCCGAGCGGAGCCGTTGCTCCGCGGGCTGCGGGGCGGCCCCGGGATGCGCGGCCGCGGCCGAGGGGCTCCGCGGGCGGCCGCGCCGGGCTGGCGCCTCGGTGGGATGCCGCCGAATTTAACCGAACGGAGCTTTAGGGTTGGTTTTTTTTTTTTTGGGGGGGGGGGGGGGGAGGAGGAGGTGTTTGCCCTTGGTTTTTTTTCTTTTTTTTTTTTTTTTCTTTTTTGTTGTTGTGTTTTCCTTTTTTAATCTTTTTTTTGTCTTTTTTAAAATTTTTTGTTCGCTAACGTTTTGGAGCGGGCAGCAACCCCCGCGCTTTGCTCTCCCGCGCGCTTTGCGGGGCTCCCGCTTTGCCAACCCCGCCGCGGAGCGGGGCTCCCCCCTCGGCGGAACCGCCCCCGTTCGGCCTCCCCCGGGGGGCGATGCGAAATTCGGGACCCGACCGTGCGCACCCCGCGCTGGATGCGCGCACCCTCCGCCGCCCAGCGCGGTCGTGCGCGGTAAATTCCCTTCCCGAGGGGAGAAGGGGAAGCTCCGCGCCGCGGAGAACCCGCACCGACGGCGCTGCCGGGGGCGTGGAGCGGGGCAGGAGCCCCCCGACAGCGCTCGGCCCTCCCGGGGAGCCGGCTGGGCTGAAACGCGGAGTTTTGGGGTGTTTCGGGAAGAAAGTTCTGCTGGAGTTCGTTTTCCCGACGGCCGCTGGGAATGGAGGGAAGGGCGAGCGTTTGCTCAAAAAGACGTTTTAAAAAAAATATTTTAGAGCTGGAAAAAACAGCCTACACCTTTTTAGGAGTCCCGATTTGACCCATTGCCGTACTTTTTAAATTTTTTTATCTTTTTTTTTTTTTGGCGTGTGTTTGGGTCCCCCCTCGCTCCCCGGTCCCGTCGGGGTAGCCCGAGCAGGGTCCGGGGGAGCCGCTCGCCCGCCGGGGCTGTCCCGGGGCCGCTCGCCACCGAGGTGTTTGTTTAGCTTCGGCTCCGTCATCAAGAGTTTCTTGAAAGCCTAATAAATCTGTTACTTGCCTCCAAATCTAATTACCCGGAGTACTAATTAGGTGCAAATGGCCGGTGGAAATTACTGCAGACGTGGACTGATGGCGGGAGAGCAGAAAAGTTTGGCTCTTCCCGAGCGGGCATTTGAGCTCTGAAATGCAGCAACGTCGGGGGGAAGGGGAGAAAGGGGGAAGGTTTGAATGTTGCCCAAACCTGGGATAATTAAAGTCCTTGCAAGAGACTAGTGGAGAGATAGGTTTCTTGAATTGTTTCTTTGTTTCTCACCCTTGGGCTTTGTTATCTGCATTATTTATTTAGCCGAGGGGTTCTTTGTGTCTGCCAATGGCCCCAATCAAGTTTTGCTTGAGACAATTAGCCGGTGCCCGGCCGGGAATCCTATGCAAATGCCCCCGGCCGCCGTACAATGCGGGCAGTTGAAGGCATGGGGGGGTTTTGTTCGGGCAGTAATTACTGGCTGGGATGTGCCCCCCCCTTCCCTCCCCTCCTCGCCCTTTTTGGGGAGAGATGCGTTTATCTGGTCAGTCTCTCCCAGCTCCCGAATCCGGCTGGGGTCCGAGCGGGAGGATTGATGGGAGGGGGGGAGGCAGAGGGGATAAAAGCGGGGGGGGCGGGGGGGCAGCGATCTGGCCTGACTCCCCCCCCTTCATCCCTGCATTGCTCCCTCCTCTTCCTCCTGCGCAGGCACCTGGCGGCCCCCCCACGCCCGACGGCTCCCGCAGGCACCGCCCGGGGCAGGCAGGGCGCTCGGCCGGCTCCCCCTCGCCCGGATTTCGGCCAACTCTCCTCCCCGCCACAACTTTAGCATGATGTCTTATCTTAAGCAACCACCTTACGCAGTCAATGGCCTGAGTCTCACAACCTCGGGCATGGATTTGTTGCATCCGTCCGTCGGTTATCCCGGTAAGCCACGTTTTTCTTCCCTCTTCCCTCCCCCTATTTTTTTTTTTTTTTTTGGCTCCACGCAGGAGAAGCCGCTGGGATTTTGGGAGGCACAACGTGCCCAGGGATCACGCTGGCTTGGGTGGGTGAGGGCGTGGGGTCTTTCTGTCTCCCTTTTCCTCACCCCCAACTTTTTATGGGCGAAAGGGGCTGCAAACAGCGCAAAGCCCCGGGCTGGGGATGGGGCCAAAATGCTGCGGAGGATGCAGGGGAGATGCGGAGTTGGGACTGCCGAGCTGTGGCGGCTGAGGGACCCCCGGGAGAGGGCAGGGAATGTGGGTGTCCCCCTGGGGAAGGGGCTGGAAGGGACATCGGGGTCTAAGGGGCCGCTGACTGACAGCCAGGGCCTCTGGCTCCGATCGCAGCCACCCCGCGGAAGCAGCGGCGGGAGCGCACCACCTTCACCCGGGCGCAGCTGGATGTGCTGGAGGCTCTTTTCGCCAAGACCCGCTACCCCGACATCTTCATGCGGGAGGAGGTGGCCCTGAAAATCAACCTGCCCGAGTCCAGAGTGCAGGTAGGACGCGGAGAGCCCTGCCTGCCCTCGCCCTCCGTACCGAATGAACCCGGGACTGGCCTGTGCCCGGCAGGGAGGGACTCGAGGGGATGGGTTCAGGGGATGGATCCAGTCCTGAAGCCAACTCAAGCCCTGGTGGGGTGAAGGAGGCTCAGAGAGGGGTGGGGGTTCACTGAGGGGATGTGGTGGCATTTTGCACCCCCAGGGCTGGAGTGTGCCCCCCTTTCTCCCTCTGCACTGAGGGGGGGTTGTGCAGATCCTGGATCCCAGCTCTTGGACCTTCCACACCAATCCCCAGCACCCCCAAATCCCAGCTTGTCCTGCGGACATCTGGGGGTCCTGCAGAAGCCACAAAGGATCCCCCCCTTCCCCAGGGATCACCACATCCCTGGAGCTGGGCCAGACTGGGATCCCAGCTCACACCAGTACAGACTGGGGGCTTCCTGCCCCTCTGAGGGGACTTTGATGAGAGAGGGGCTGCCTCGGTGGAGGGAACCCCTCTCCTGAGGCTGGGCTGTCCTGCTCTGCAGGAGGATCCCATCCAGGCAGCATTTTGGAGGTGCTGCTGGCAGGGCAGGAAGGTCCTGCCCCTCTGGGACCTAGAACACCCCAGCAGCAGAGGCAGGGCATCTCCAAAGCCATCCCTCCCACTTGCCTTCTGACGAGGCTTCCCGAGGCTGTGTGGTGCCGTGTTCCCGTGGAGCGTGGTGGCTGGGATCGGGATACCCTGTGCCAAACCCCATCCTCCTTCCCAAAAAACCTCCCCAGAGCAGCCAGCCCCCTTGGGCCCTGCTAAGGGAAGGGGAGATGGGCTGAGGAACCAATTCTGACCCAGGGGGTGAGAGCAGAGTGCCTGTTTGGAGGGTAAATGAGATGTCTTTACCCCCCTCCCCATCCCAAACCTCTCCTTCCCTAATTGTTCCCTCCTTTTCTGGTGTTCTGTTGTTTCTAATTAAGGGCTCGACTTCAATAGGCCTTACACAGTGATTCCTGGGGGTCCCTAGCTGGCAAACAGCAAAGAGCTTCCCCTTCACCCCCAAAAGTGACCTTATTAAGGAGCTTGATTTGTGATTTCCACTTGTTATTACTGCTAATGATCTCAGGGAGGGGGAGCCCCGGAGCTTTTCTGTGCAGCAGCCTGCAACCCTCTGCTCCTGGGGGACAGCTTTGGGTCTCCCTGCCACCCATCCCTTCCCCACCTCGGGTTTGCCCACCCTAACCCCAGGCTTTTTCTCTCTCCCTCCTCGTGTCTGTGCCTCAAGGTGTGGTTTAAAAACCGCCGAGCCAAGTGCCGGCAGCAGCAGCAGCAGCAGCAGAACGGGGGCCAGAACAAGGTGCGGCCGGCTAAGAAGAAGAATTCTCCAGCCCGGGAAGTGAGCTCGGAGAGCGGGACCAGCGGGCAGTTCACTCCCCCCTCCAGCACCTCAGTCCCCACCATTTCCAGCAGCAGCGCCCCCGTGTCCATCTGGAGCCCGGCGTCCATCTCCCCGCTCTCAGACCCCCTGTCCACCTCTTCCTCCTGCATGCAGAGATCCTATCCCATGACCTACACCCAGGCATCGGGCTACAGCCAAGGATACGCTGGATCGACCTCCTATTTCGGAGGGATGGACTGTGGATCTTACTTGACCCCTATGCACCACCAGCTGCCCGGGCCGGGGGCCACCCTGAGTCCCATGGGTGCCAACGCGGTCACCAGCCACCTCAACCAGTCTCCAGCCTCCCTCTCCACCCAGGGCTATGGAGCCTCCAGTTTGGGCTTTAACTCCACCACCGATTGCTTGGATTATAAAGACCAAACGGCCTCCTGGAAGTTAAACTTCAATGCTGACTGCTTGGATTATAAGGACCAGACGTCGTCATGGAAGTTCCAGGTTTTGTGAAGAACCTTTGTGGTGCCCCGGAGAAACCGCGACGAGAACGAACAGGCTGGGCTGAGTGCTCCAGTTTTAGTCAGGTCTTGGTTAAATTAAAGAGAAAAATAACTCCACGGACAAACAAATGAACAAAAAAAAAAAAAACTGACGGCAACAAGAGGGGGACAGTGTTGGTGTGATCCCGTTCAGACTCATCTCCTGCTCAGACGCTCTGGAAAAGGAATAATAAAGAGGAAAAACGGAGGAGGAAGGCCTTAAACGGACAGATCATCTAGTGAGCAGAAACCAGACAGACCCATCTGTGTTCTTTCTAGTTTTAGCCAATTGTTGGGTTCCTTTGTTTGGAAGAGGTGGGTGATCTTCCCACCTGCGGGCCAGTTTTAAAAAAAAAAAAAAAAAAAAAAAAAGAGTCTAGGTTTTTATTTCTTTTTTGTGTGTGCGTGGAAAGATGATCCTTCACCCAGAGGTTTCCAATGTGTTAGCCAACCCTCGGTTAAAATATTCAGAATGGACAACATCTCTCTTTTTCTCCCTCTTTTTGTCCCTCCCTCTTTCTTTCTCTCTCTCGAGCTCATCCAACTGTTTCATGCCCAACTTGCTGAAGTTGGCACCCGGAGAACTTGGTTCAGGGCTGTGTGGGTTGTGTGACTGATTGTCCTAGCTGCACTACTTTATTTAAAGATTAAGAAAAAAAAAAAAGATAATGTTCATAAGGAGTCAATATGTAGTTTTTAAGAGACAATCAGTGTGTGTCTTATATAAATGGTACATCTGTGGTTTTTAATCTGTGCTAGACTTCAAAACTGTGATCTCCTGTATTGTATGCAACTATGAACTCTGCACCAGCGGGAGTTCTGCTGTGATTTAAATAGGTTATAATTATAAGTGAAATTCAGAGCAACTGAGTTACCTATTATCATCTTTAAAAAAAATAATTAAAAATATATATTTAAAAAATAATAAAAAAGAAAAAAAAAGAAAAATCGCAAAAAACACGATCGCCTTTCACCCGAGGTGAACTGCACTGAAACTTTTTACAACAAACTGTCTCTGAATGAAAGAGGAAAGACCGAAAATACCCCACCTGAGGACATTTAACTCCTCTGGAGCTCACTTACTGCTGGCCACGCCGGCAGTAACCGGCAAATCCGACAGGACTTTGGGCAGTTGCTCTGACCTGGATGAATTCAAACCAAGAAATTCATTGTCGTTTATGCTTGCAGATGTTAACTGAAAAAAAAAGAAAAAAAAAAGATATATATGCATAAACCTTTTTTTTTTTTTCCTGGATTTGGCAGATATGTATAATTATATTAAAATGGTTCTAGCACACTTGATGGTTGTCTTCCATTTTAATCACAGCCGGCGAGTGACCGAGAAGGGGCACGGGAGGCCAGGAGGGTCTGGCTGCTTCTGCAGGGTTGAGACAAAAGGGGTTCTGCTGGCAGCTCCCCGAGGTGAAGGAAGCAAAAAAATCAAGGAGGGGAGTTATTTTATTTTTGAAATCTTTAATCAAAAAACTTTCATTACAAGCAGAGCTTGGCTAACGTGACCTTTCCCACCCCGGCTTCGCCAAATCTCTTTGTGGGCAGGGAGGGATGAGGTTGCTCTGTGGCTTCCCAGGGGCTGGAGTCCCCAGGTGTGTATTTGGGGAGAACTTTCCAGGCAGGAGAACCTGGATCAGGCAGGATGCTCTGAGCAGAGGTGCTGGGGAAGGAGAGGGACAAGTGTTTGAGCTGCAGTGTCACAAGCTGAAGCCCCAGGATGCAGGATCAGGCCTTTCCCAAGCATCCCTCCTCTTGGTGGCTCTTTTTCTGTCCCTCTCCCTCTTTCTCCCTCTCTCCTTCCCGTGTGCAGCGCCAGGGCTGCTGGAGCCCCGCTGGATTTAGCACAAAATAATGGATCTCTGGAAAGGGGGAGACCTGGGAAAAACCCCCAGCACCATTCACACCATGTCACCTGCTGTCCCCCAGGTTTGTCACCAGCACCCTGTGAGCCACCCCTGGCCACCAGCACCACGCCTCGGTGCCCAGGACAGCGGAGCCCGAGCGATGATGACGCAGCCACGGTGCCTCTCCAGCCATCCCTGGGCTCTGCATCCCCATCCCAAACCACCCCTTCCACGGGCACCAGCAACCTGCTCCTCCCTGCAGTGCCAGGAGTGTCCCCAGGGCAGGGAGCAGCCTCTGAAATAAACCACTCTGGGGGAAGGAGAGCTTTTGTGGGAGAGCTTTAGCGCGTGTCTGTGTCGGTCGGTGATTTTCTCATTTATTTTTGTGGAACGGGAGGATCCGTGCAGGGGAGGTTTGGGAAGCTCCAGAGGTGTCCCTGCCGCTGGCATCTCCCAAGCAGCAGGATGGAAAGTTTCATTTCTCCACTGATTTGCTTCAAATCAACAAAGTTCACTTCTCCCCCCCACCAAAAAAATCTGTTTGAGCAAAATATGCTCAAGAAAACCAAGTCCTTACTGAACTGGGGCACAGCATCCCACCTGCCTGGAAAAGCTCTTTGTTTCCTGAGCTTTTGATTATTAATTTTTTTCTAAAGCCTCTTTAAAACCTCTTTTTGCATTTAGCTTTCCCCATCTTATCTTTTACTTTTCTTTCCTGAGTATTTCCCTGTCTGTCAGGGATGAGCTCCTCCAGCCAGTGCTTGTTTTTATCAGAAAAAGCTAATTCATGGCAGGAGTTTCTCTGATTTTTCCCTGGCTTTTTGTACTTTCCACGTTTTTCTCTCCCTGTTCGTTTCTGAGTTTAATTTAAACGGGCACATGCGTGGGCAAAGGGCAAAATCCCAAGGTGAGCTGGCAAACACAAAATATTCTGTAAAGAGTGTTTTAACTCCTTTTTAATTTTTAATGTTTTACATCTCCTGGTAGAATTCATTTCCTCTGAACTCAGGCTGCAGTAGGCAATCCTGGATCCAATAAAATCTGGAGAAAAGCTGGGGAGACCACTTTAGTGTTGGAAAGCTAGATTTGGGGGCAAAGAGCTGATTAGGAGGGTGCTTGATTTGAGGTGTCCTGCCCAGCCCCCCAAAATACACATACAGGCAAATCCTCTGCCTGCTCTGCAATGTGACATTTCCCACTAGAGGGGGGGAAAAAAAATCCCTAAAACTGGAAAAGCAGAAAACCAGGAGGGAAATCCCGAGTGTAACCATAATGGAACTACCTGGAATTCCGGTTCCAGCACCTCTGCCTGCTCCCTGCCCATCCTTGTCCCAGCCCCTCCTGCTCCTGCTCTGTCTCCTTGTTTGATTCCCTCTCATTTGCCTGCTCAAACCCTGCCCAATATTCCCATCCCCTCCCTGCCTGCTCCCCACCAGCACCAGTTCACATTTCCCAGTGCTCCCCAGCATCCAGAGCATCCCTGCTCCACCCCAGCCTGAGCCAGCCCAGGAAGCCCCGAAATGGGGACAACTTTTGGGGCGCTGCATTGGCAGGAGGAGCCCGGGATGGGGAGCACTGCCAGTTTCCAAGGAGACAGGGGAGATTTGCTGACAAAAGGAGGATTTAGGGACGGGCAGTGGAGCTTCAGCACCTGGTGCTGGGTGGAGTGGCACAGGAACACCCCACACTCCCCCTCACACCCCTGGCACCGCCGTGCACCTGGGATCTTGGGGGTAAGGATGATGGGTTAGGGATGGGTTTGGGTTTGGGAAGGTTAGAAAGGGAGGATTGGGATGAGGGGCTGGGCTGAGGTGAAGGGATGGGATGGGATTCCCGAGGCTCAGGGCGTGGCGTGAGGGCTGGGCTGGGTGTGGGGAGGTGTCAGGAGTGGGAAGGAAGGAAATGGAAGGGAAGGAAAAGAAGGGAAGTAAGGAAATGGAATGGGAGGAAAGAAGGAGGGAAAGAAGGAAAGAGGGAAAGGAGGAGGGAGGAAGGGGAGAAAAGGATGGAGGAAGGGAAGGGAAGGGAAGGGAAGGGAAGGGAAGGGAAGGGAAGGGAAGGGAAGGGAAGGGAAGGGAAGGGAAGGGAAGGGAAGGGAAGGGAAGGGAAGGGAAGGGAAGGGGAAAGAGAGAAGACAAAGAAAGACAGAAGGGAAGGAGAAATGCCATTTCCAGCTGCCTGGTCTCTCCCTGCTGCTGTTACTGCTGCTGCACTGCTGGGGCAGAGCAGAGGGAGGTGATGGCAGGGGTGGGGGCAGGGGGAGAAGAGGTGGTGAAGAGATAGATAAATATATAAATCCCACACAAACTGTTAAAATCTGCTCCGAGAGTCAGTTTTGACTTTTAGGCTCATGAACCATTAATAAAAATCTCCTTATAGTCAGATGGCTCTCAAATGCTGTGATAGCGGATTACAAACTCCTAATGGAGATATTGTATGATCAAATATTCTCTAAGCACCAAGGTCTAACGTCCTGGGGGTGGCCAGGCCACCTGATTATCAGCTTATCAGCAAATACCTCTTAGTGAGGGATGTGTTGAAAAGTAAGTGCCTTCCTCGAGGTGCTCCCTTCCCCATCCTTCCTTCAGACAGGTTTGGGAATGGCATCCCGTGGTCTGGGGACCATAGGATGCCCTGTGGCAATGATGTCCCCACTCTGTCATGGGGCTTGTCCCTGGTTTCTGGGTTTTCCTGTAAGAGATGCAGAGCTGGAGGTACCAGAGGGGTTTCAGGCTCCCAGTGCACAGAGCAAACACTTTTCTTGGTCTCAACACTGGTGACACCAGCCCTTGCCAGGACCAAACCACTGAATGTGATGTATAATTACCTGGTAATTAAATTTGGAGAGCTGAGGTGGGATCATTAAAGAGAGATGGAGGAGAGGAGGTTCCTCCACGAGACCAGAAACCAGAGCTCCCCACAGAGCCAATTCCTGGGAAAACTGGACTGTAAATCTGCTGTTTTCTGTTTCCAAGGAGGAGCTGGTTCTCTCTGTGCTTCTCCTCACATGCTCACAGGACCCTGGTGTTTATTCCTGTGTGGGTGCTGGCACTGAGACCTGCTGATGAAAATGCATCATGTAACCAGTCTGGGAGTCCTGTGCACTGGGAGGATCAGGCTGGACAGGGAGGAGAGGCATGAGGGTCTCGGGGCCTCTCACTGCTCAGAGTGACTTCGAGAAATGTTAGAAAGTCTCTTTTCCCAGCCCAGTGCTTGAAGAAGGAGTCAGAGCTCTTCAGTTTTCGGTCTCAAGGTTGTTTATTGTTCTTTATCTATAAAATATTTTTTCTTGTCTAGCTGAGGTCCACTCAGCAAGACAGTCTAGGGCATTCTGCTTGCTTTTGGGGCAGTGTTATGTCTTTATACTGAAAGTTACATATACAATGTTTACAATTGCTTTCTAATACTTATCACTTATGTTAGACTGTGAGCTTCTACTCTAATCTAAAAGTGCCACCATCACAGCAGAAGATGGAGGTTAAGAAGAAGAAGGAGAAAGGCTGGACACACCTAGATCTCTTTGTCTTGCTTCTAGAACTTTTATTCTGAAACCCCCAAAATCTCCTTTTTCACCTTACGATAAATTCACTATCATTATACTTAAACTGTCGTGGCTTGCAGATCTTCATCTAAGGTTGGTAACTTGCTCCATGGGTGATAATCAAACCCCAGGGGCATCTTGGGCTCTGTGCCAGGGTCTCTGAGCCCCCTGTCAGGGCTCTTGGCTGCTCAGGACAGCCAGAGGGATGTCCTGGGTTCTGACATGAGGGAGCAAGCAGGGCAGCTTTAAAAATAGATTTTAAAAGTCTCTTCTGGGCTGTAACCTTCCCCACAGGGACCATCACCACTGACAGCAGTTCATGGCCTGCTGGGGCATGAATTAACTTCCACTTGGCTGAAGGAAAGTCTTCAAGACCTGGAGCATTTTAGGCTTTCCTAAAGGAGGTTGTGAGGCTCGGATGTCAGTGCCAAGCAGAACTTTCCTGCTGGCCTGCTGTGATGCACTTGTGAGTTTTTGGTGAGGCTTGGCACATTCCTTGAGTTTCCAAGCACCATCCTTGGGATGCAGGGAAGGTGCCCACACTGGGCTGCCTTTCTCAACCTTCTCCTGCCAGAGGGGAGAGCAAAGCTGGCTCCTCCTGCATCCTCACTCCCTTCACAAGACACAAATCACTCTTGCTTTAGGCAGATTCAAGCAGAGGTGAAGCTGATTTATCCCCTGGTGTTGCTGTGAAAAGGCAAAGCGTCCCTCAGGCCCAAGCTGGTCTCTCCATGCCACAGCTGTGGGAGGGCAGGTAACTGTGCCCTCTTCTCAAGGAGTTTTGGAGACCCCATAGGTCACTCTGGCTCCTCTCTAGGATGTGGGGCTGCAGGTTTTACCCCTTGGGATAATCAGGCTCCTCTCCATTAGGAAAATGTGCAGAGCCACCCTGCGGGGAGTGGCTGTGGAGTTACTGCAGGCTGATTCAGCTGAGGGTGTTTGCCCAGGGGCTGAGGGGCTGAAAACCAGGAATGTGGTGAGTTGTGAGGGTGTTAATGGTGTTGTGAGTGTGTTTGTTAGGTTGTGAAGGTGTTCATGGTGTTGTGAGGGTTTTTGTGGGGTTATGAAGGTGTTCATGGTGTTGTGAAGGTGTTCATTGAGTTGTGAGGGTGTTCATTGGGTTGAGAGGGTGTTCATGGTGTTGTGAGGGTGTTTGCTGGGTTATGAGGGTGTTCATGGAGTTGTGAGGGTGTTCATTGGGTTGTGAGGGTGTTTTTTGAGTTATGAGGGTGTTCATGGTGTTGTGAGGGTGTTTTTTGAGTTATGAGGGTGTTCATGGTGTTGTGAGGGTGTTTTTTGAGTTATGAGGGTGGTCATTGGGTTGTGAGGGTGTTTTTTGAGTTATGAGGGTGTTCATGGTGTTGTGAGGGTATTTGTTGGGTTGTGAGGGTGTTCCTTGAGTCGTGAGGGTGTTCATGGTGTTGTGAAGGTATTTGTTGGGTTGTGAGGAGGTTCCTTCATTGTTGTGCAGAGGAGGCAGGAGCCCTGAGCCCCCTGACAGCTGTGAGGTCGCAGGATCTGGGGTGATGGAATGCTGAGAAGGGTGATGGAGTCTGCTGGGAACCCAAACAGCATCAGCCCTGGATCAGTGGGGAATAAGGGCTGGGCTGTTGCCCCTGAAACTCTGGAATCCACCCCAAATCATGTGGGAGAGGAGACCTCTACTGAAATGGTGTTGTCCAGCCTCAGGTCCTGGCTTTGGAACTGAAAGGGGAGGATTAGGAAAGGTTCAGGAAGAGCCAGGAAAGCAGCTCCAGGAGGCACAAACCTGCTTGGGGCTGTTCTGTCCATAAATGAGTTATCCAAGGGAAGGTTGAAATGGTGTGAGTATATTTAGTGAGGGCAGGATATTGCCTGGAAGACAAAACCATGTCCTTGCCCATTTCACAGGAGTATCCAGGTTGACAAATTAAAATAAGAATAATCCAAACTGGCCATCTGAGAAAAATAAAAATTAGAAGCTGAAACAAATTCCCTTAGGGCAGGGAAGCTCTGCATTTTTAAGTGTAAGAAACACCCATGTGCCTTTCTAAAGCCACGCAGGAGGTACTTGCCCTTGTCCATAATTACTCAAAATACAAGATGTCACATCCTTTATGGTAACCATGCAGGTTACTCTGCTGTTTCAGGGCTTTTCAGAGGATGGAGTGCTCACCAGATGGTTCCTGGGGAAATTTGCATCTGGATCATGTCTGGCCATGGAAAATCAAACAGGGCTGGTGCAGGAGAGGGCTGAGAGCTGGACACCAGGGATCAGGGCACCAGGGCTGCAGGTGGCCTGTGCTGCTGGGATCTGTGCTTTGGGAGCACCTCCAGGCTAATGCTCATCCAGGACAAACATTGGTGTCCAACCTTTCCCATCTGCAGTGGAGCAGGGACACTCTCCCATCCCAACGCTGGGATCCCTCAGGTAACCCAGCATGGGGAAACATCTTGCCAGGGTTTCCTGGAGCAGTGTGGCTCAGCTCTGTGCTGTGCCTCTGCTCATTTTGCTTTCCTTTGGCCGCTCTCCCTCTCACTGCCCCTCCTTCCCTGTCTCCCTCTGCCCCCCTGCCAGAGGGACTGAGGACACAGTGCCAACCTCTCCAGGTGCGCAAACTCTCTGCCTTCTTTGGCAGGTCCTGCCAGGGGCAGCCTTCCTGACTCCCATACCAATGGCAGAGAGGTGACTGCAAAAAGGGTCACGGCAGGGACAGCTGAGTCTCTTTCCCTCTGTTTTGGGGCATGCCTCCAGCATGATCCAGGGTACCAGGGCTTGAATGGCTCATCCAAGCCTGCTGCAAGACTGTGATGTTGAAAGGGAAGGTGGTGGATTGATTAAAAATGAGTAACAGTGCTGGGGCTATTTGGAATTTGTTGGGAACGACTGTGCAGAGGCAGAGGTCACCCTATGGCATTACACTGGTCCCTATAAAACTGAAACCAGAATTAGAACCAGAATTAGAACCAGAATTAGAACCACATTAAAATAGCCTCTAGATGGCTAATATGCCAGGGAAAATCCCAATCTCTGACATTTCCTTTTTTATTTTGATGGCATTGCTGGCCAGTGAGGCTCCAGTCACCACCTACCTTTGGGATCAGGCTGCAAGAACCAAACCCAGAACAGCACTGAGCAGCACCCTGGGATTCCAAGGAATGTTCAGGTCCCTCTCTGCCAGGGTGGCTCTGCAGCACCCACTCCTCACACCCCTGTCCTCTGCTCTGTACACGATTCAGGAGGGTCCTCATGGCTCAGGAGGTGCCTCTGTGGCTTTTATGCTTCTGCCTGCAGAGCCATAATTGCCTCAACCTTTGCACAGACACTGCAGCAAACAGTTGTTATTACTTGGCCACAGCCTTTAATATTTGCTGCAAGAAGGTGTCTGGTCCTTTGTCAGGTTTCTGGGAGGCTGGGATTTCCTAAACCCAGGAGCTGAGGGTGTCCTTGGCCTTGCTGGGATGGGGACAAGCAGGGAGGTTGGTGGCCCTGTGCCAGACAGAGCCCCTCGAGGGGGGCAAATCACAGAATCCTGGAGTGGTTTGGGCTGGAAGGGACCTTAAAGCTCATCCAGCCCCAGCCCCCCTGCCATGGGCAGGGGACCAGCTGTGTCTGGCACTTGGGCACAGGGGATTCGAGGTGTTGCAAGGAGATGGGCTGAGCTGCATGGGGACAGGGGGTGTGAGACAGAAATCAGCTGTGTGACACCCCCGGGCAGCACCGAAGGTCTCCTGATAACCACAGAACCCTGGGATGCTCCTGGGCTCATCCTGGGGATCTGTCCCCATCAGAATTAACAGCCAGGCTCTTCAACAGGCAGCGATATTACACGGAGTCAAATTACTCACAGGCGTGATGTGCTCAGCTTTTATTTGCCTTCAGATCACGGAAATCCACAACGGGGTTAATTCTGGATCCAGCCATACCAGCCTGTTCTGGGAGCTTTAAAATTAAAGCAGTCACAAGGCTGCCCTTCGCTTTCCTTACGCAAGAAACCAAACACACTAGAACAAAAGGACGAATGGAAAACTCGGCGTTCCGGCTGGAATTCCGACTTTTTTTACTTTTTTTTTTTTGGTTTGCACCCTGAGTCAACTTTCCTGTGTCAGGAGAGAGGGGAGGGAGGGGGGTTGTCCTGATTAGATCTAATTTCCTACCTGTTTACCATAGGCATTTGCATAATGATCACCCTGCAAAGAGTGGTTAGCATATGCTAACACCGATTCTTGCACCCATTAAAACACAAACCCCAGGCAGGCTGCTGCTGCTGTTTACAGCACATCTCCTCCTCCTGATTGCATCCCAGGGGATGTGGCCGGTGGTGCCCCCACTACCTGAGGTGGCTGGAAGCCTCTTCCAGATGTCATCAGGACGGGATGCAGAGAGATAAACACAAACTGGTTCATTTTCAGCCATAAAGAAAAAACCGGAGGGCTGAAAAAAGATGTCTAAAGGTCTTTCAGGAGTTGAGTTTGATGATCCTTGTGGGTCCCTCCCAGCTCAGGATATTCTGTGGTTCTGTGATCCATTTTCCATGTTAGTTCAGTGTTGGAAGAAAGTGATTCTCCAATATTTCCACCCCTTGCTTGGCAAGAGCAGCTGATAGATTCTGAGTCAAGGACAGTGCTTCAGCTATTTGAAGCCAGCAGGATTCATCTTTCACCAGAACTTTCACCAGAACAAATCTTGGTGCAGAGTGTGATGATTTACAGATCCTCACCCTGACCTGGTGGGGTGTTGAGCTTATTTGTAAATCATTTGCTTTCGGTGAGGACAGGCACAAGTGTGCCATTGTTTTGGAAGAGTTTCTTGTCAGCTGAGTGACAAAAAAAAAAAAAAAAAGAAAGATAAAGGAGAGGGATGCAAGGCAGACAGGACTGTGCCATTGCCAAAGGGTGGCAGGGGATTGCAAGCTTTGAGGAGCCAAGCAGGCAGGTGTCAGCAAACAAACTCAAGCTGGTTCACCTTTCAGCAGAGCTGTTCATTGCTCTGCTTTGACAAAGAGGGTCCTGAGGTCCTTCCCACCTCCCCTTTTCAGTGTCTCCTGGATGTGTTTTCACAGGTTGGCAGCAGCCTGCAGCAGCCACAGAGGCTCCTCATGCTCGAGTTGTGTCTCTCCCACATGCACATCTTTTTAATGGAAGCATTTTAGCAGCCTGAGTGACTCTGACAGAATCAAGACCAAATGTATGCATAGCTGGGCCAGCAGGTCTCTGAGGGAACAGAAATACCCAGGGAATAGGCAACCACATCTCCCCTGGGATGGAGCAGCCCACCACATTGTAGTGGCTCTCTGCTCTGGGCAGATTTGTTCTTGACAAATTCACATTGGCTGCCTCTTGTCAGGCAGTATTCTGCATAAACTGGATAGTCAAAGAATGAAAAAGTTAAAACAATTCAAGCCTGAAGGGACCTTTGTGGGTCTCCAGTCCTAGATCCTGCGCAAAGTAGAGAAAACTTCAAGGTTAAATCACATTGCTTTGGTCAAATTTTGAATATCTCAGAGGATGGAGATTCCTCTTAGGCTCTCTGCTCCCTGTCTGGGGACTTGGCTCACAGAGAGGAGAGTTTTTACCTGTCTGGTGTCTGTGATGGAGAGGGAGCCTGAGGGATCTCTGTCCCCTCCTGCATGAGCCCACAGCTGCAGCTGAGTGAGGGATCATTTACCCCAGCTCCCTCAAGCACTGCTCTCTCCTGCTTTGTGCCAACCACAGAAATACTCCTTGGAATCACAGAATCCTGGGATGGTTTGTGTTGGAAGAGGCCTGGAAGATCACATGGTTCCAACCCCCAGAAATGTGGAACCACACAATCTTTAAGGCCCTTTCCAACTCCAGCCCTGATTCCTGGCTGGATATGGGAATTAAGGGCTCATGGCAGAGCCAGGTGTGTGCACAGGTAGGACCAGGTGCTCTTTGCTCTGTTCTGGTTTGTGCAGCCCCGTTGGGCAATCCCACAGAGTGTCCCCTGGCAGGGACATCACCTCCAGCCAGCTGCTCTGGCAGCTGCTGCTGGGCACGGTCCTCTTGGACCCACACCAAACTTCCTGGTGGTCCTTCACGGTGTCTGGGAGTTCTCTGGGACATCTGCAAGGGTGTTCCAGAGATTCCCATCACACTGCACTGGACCAGGGACAGCAGAGATGATCTTGGGGTGTCATACCTTGGAGTGACACCATCTTCTTTGTGTCCTCATTCCCATTTCCCAGCAGTGGTGGCATTGAGCTGTTAAAGTGACCCTGGGGGAGAATTTTTGCTTTCTGCTCTCTGTGTCATACACAGGCCCCTGGTGCATTGCTGTGGGATTCCCTTTGTTCCTCCACACCCTGTCCCAGCCCTCACAGATGAGCCTGTCCCTGTGGGGTCTGCAAGGCAGAGTTCCCACCTCAATAATGCAAACACCTCGTGCCTCCCCTCCCCTTGGTTCTGTGTAACAAACAGTGTCTCGTTCTGCTGGGGTCCCACAGCTCCTCAAACACCTTTATCCCTGGCAGGATTCCTGGAGATGCTGCTTCACTCACACCTCTTCTCTTTTCCCCATGAGCCTGTTAAGATTTCTGTTTTCTCGTATTCACCCCCGTGGTCAGCTGCCTGTGCAGATGTTTCCTTCTTGTTTATCCACAAATCCAGCATTTCCACTTTGCTTTCTTCTCTAGCTGCTGGGTGTTTTCCTGTCTGTCATTATCATAGAATCACAATGTGGTTTGTGTTGAAAGGGACATTAAAAACCATTTTTAAGGTTCCAATCCCCTGCCATGGGATTGTCCCCTGCAGGGACACCTTCCACCATCCCAGGTGGATCCAAGCCCTGTCCAACCTGGCCTTGGGCACTTCCAGGGATCCAGGGGCAGCCACAGCTTCTCTGGGCACCCTCTGCCAGGGCCTCAGCACCTTCACAAGGAAGAATTTTTTTCTCAATCTCCCATCCATCCCTGCCCTCTGGCAGTGGGAGCCATTCCCTGGCTCCTGTCCCTCCATCCCTTGTCCCCAGTCCCTCTCCAGCTCTCCTGGAGCCCCTTCAGGCCCTGCCAGGGGCTCTGAGCTCTCCCTGGAGCCTTCTCCTCTCCAGGCGAGCACCCCCAGCTCTCCCAGCCTGGCTCCAGCCCTTGCAGCATCTCTGTGGCCTCCTCTGGACTCACTCCAGGGTCTCCAAACCCCTCTCATGCTGGGATCCCCAGGGCTGGATGCAGAAGTGACAGAGCAGCTCTGTGCTCCTGGCGGAGATGGACACCTCAGTGTTCCTGGTTCACCACCAAGGCATGGACACTCTGTAGGCAGGACTGGGTGCCTGTGGACTCTGTTTGGGATCAGCCAGGTATCTCAGGCACATCTCAAGTCTCCAAAGGTGAGCTACTGCTCATACCTCAAAAATTTGCATTTTCCCCACCAGTCAGAGCTGGAGGTCCAAAGCCTACGCCTGGAAAAAAGAGGCAGCCCTTGGAAGCTGCTGTTTTCTGCCCTCACTCCATAGCTGCAGGGACTGGTGCAAGAGCCCAGCTCTCATGTTGGAACTGCATGTTGTGTTCTCATTATGCAACCACTGTATTTTAATAGAAACCTCTTTTTTAGGCAGTCTCAAAAACAGTTGGATTTTTTTTTCCTCCTCCTTCTGTCAAATGACCAACTTAATAATTCACTAGTTGTGCTGGGATTAGGCACTTTGGGCCACACTCTGGATTTCTTATCTTTAATGTAGTTCTTGACGACAACTTCTGCACTTAATCCCCTGACAAAACTCCCTTTGATTCCCGCGACAGTCGCTCACAGAGATCAAACACGGGACTCTGCTCTGTCAGGTAGAGCCAGGCGAATATTTTGTGACAAATAATTTACCCACAGCCTTTCTCCTCATTTTGCCTCCACAAATTGTCCATCTGGCTGAGGCCCTGGGCTGCTGGTGGATTTGTTTCTGGCTGCACGAGCGCGAGTTCAATGAGTTGCTCATGAGCCTGAGGATGTTTGAAGAGCTTTGGTGTTTGTGGGGTTTGACCTCGCTCAGGATCAGCTTTGGGCTGAGCCCAGCTCACCCCACAAGTGACATCAGCACTCGTGAGTCATCCCCTCGTGTTTCTGTTCCAGGCTGGAGGAGCAGTGACTCTCTGAGCCCAGACATGCAGTGCAAATAATCTCTCACATCACCTCAAAATTTCCTGTTCCGTGGGTGTGCTGTAATGTATGCGCCTGGTAGAGGTTTTATCCCTTTCCCTTCCAAGAATAGTCTCCAAAACCCGAGGAGAGGTGAGACAGGGATGTGCAGAGATAAAGGGACCTGGTTTCCATGTGGGATCATGTCTGGCAGGTACAAGGGCCACTCATTGCCCAGGACTGTCTGTACCCCACATTGCAGAGATTGAACACACACTCCCCATTTTTACCCTTGCATTGCTGTGGCACTTCTACCAGTTTAACCATTTAACTGAGCATTAATAGTATCTCTGTGTGTGTTATATTAATGCAATCTGGCTGCTTAAGGTGGAGAAAAAATGAGAAGTTAGTATTAATTAGGAATTAGTTCTGATGTGGAATGATTCGAGCAATATTATGTCTGTAATTTCACAGGCAGGAATGCTTTATCTTGCAATTCATGTCAACTTTAGCTCTTTTTATTTCCTTTTTAAAAATAAATTAAATGCCCAAAAGTCTCAAAAGGCACCAAGGTGGGAACTTTAAGGTCTCCATTTATTTTCCAAACAGCCCTGGTAACGCCTGCAGGGAGCAGAGAGCAGTGCTGTCTTACCAGGGCCCACAGAGACGCTTCATTAACCCAATTAAGCAGGTGGATGGAGAGGGTCTCTCTGATAATTTACACCTTGCTAATGAAGTGTGTGACTCTTAATCTCCTCCAAACAAGATACACTCATGAAACACTGGTGCAAGGAAAGGGGAAATTAATTAGGTGAAAAAACTGTGAGATTATAGCAGAGGGATTCCAACGAGGCAACTGTAACATGGCTGGTGATTCATTTGTGCCTGTCTTAAATTAATGTCTGAGCTGTCAAGTAAATAAGACCCAGCATTATTTTGGCTTAAAAGACATTCTCACCAGGCCTAGCACGAGGCACCTTATTTTACTGCATGACACACCATTTTCCATGCCCCAGCTGCCTGAATGACCCTGAGGTGAAACAATCCCACTCTGAGCAGAGTTTTGCCTTTCCCAAGGATGTCTGGTGGAGGGTTAGAGGGAGCTACCTATTTTATGCAACCATTTTCAATGTAGTGACAGGCTTGTGTCACAGAAATGTCCGCCTGGCTGCCAGGCCCACATTTGGGTCAGGGAGATGGGGCTGTGCCGTCCCTGGAAGTGTTCAAGGCCAGGTTGGATGGGGCTTGGAGCAGCCTGGTCTTTAAGATCTCCCTCAACCCAAACCATTCTGTGATTCTGTGAAATCTTGGTAGTCAGCAGAGACCTTCAACAGCCTGAGGGCTGGATGCCCAAAACAACAAGACTTCTTCTGGCCTTCAGTGGCACTGGAAGACTCCTACAAAATTCACTATCCCGCTTAGGGGCTGGTGAGTGATCTCCCCAAAACTGAGGATGAGCCTGACCCAGAGGATTGTCTGTTTTGTACCCTTTAGAAGACACTGCTCATCCTGTGGTCATGTACAACCCCTCTGCCTCCAGGGAGTGGGGCCTTCAAAGTGTTTAGGGTGAAAATGCCACCAAAATGTGTTTCATCCCTTAAATTGAACTGCTGGCCACTGAAAGATTCCCGGAGTAGCAGATCTGAGCAGATTTAGCACTGGAAATTGTATTCTGTCCTAAAAGGAACTCAATGAATCCAAGGATTTCAAAGCTTTTGGCAAACACAAATTAAATCAGCAATTAATTAAGCACTCCTCGTAAAATATGATCACTCGCTAATGCCAACTGCGGACATTCACAAACCAGCTCCCCAAAATTATGAGATTGGCTTAAAAAATCACGAGATTAAAACCCCAAATTGTTGCATTTTCTTTATCCACCATCTGGCTTCTCAGCCTCTAGGGTAAACATGCCTCGTGTTTTCAACTGCAAGGGTGAGCCACTTACTTAAAACCATGAAAACTGAGATCCTAGTGCTTCATAAGGACTCCAACAGCTCAGGCTTTCGGAAAAAAATGCCAAAAATCCTAAGACTGATTATAAAATCAGAAGAATTTGCAGTACTGATCACTTGTAACTGAAATGTATTTGGCTCAGCAGCTATTTCCAAATGCAGGAATCCAGTGCAAGAGCTGCTGGAGGAGGAATAACAAAGGCTCTCCATCCTGATCAAAACTGCAGGAGAATTTAGGTGGATGAGATACAATGGCAGAGGCAGTATCGTGCAGTCCTTGCTGGAATTTAGCCAAGGCATGGCAGATAAACACATCAGTTCTCCTGAAAAGTCTTCTGGGATTGTTAATTATTACAAATAATTGTTCCTGTTTCTCTGGGAGGTGGTTGCAGGCAATACCACAGCACCAGGCGCTGACTGTGGGGTGACAGCTTCATATCGAGCCACAGACGTGGATGCCACCGCCAAAAAGGGCCCCACTCCCCCAGTTCCACAGCCCTGACAGACAGTTTGTGTCAGGAAAATCCTGTCTCAGGCTGATCCGACTTAGCTTGTGAGACAGGGCCATTTTGGTGGCAGGGCTGGCAGCCACAGCATTACTGTCTGGGGAAGAATTTATGCTGCAGTGGGAATGGCAAATTATCTGGAGGGAAAAGTAGCTGCAGCAGGGCCATGGCTGGCCAGAACCAGGAAAACAGATTTCAAACTAATGTAAACAGCTTGGGTTTATCACCGGGTTTGCAGGTTCAAAAATAAATATCATCGTTTTCGTGGTCCGAAAGTTGGTTATTTTCTACTGACACTTCGAAAATGTAGTTTTCCAGTGACCTTGAAAACCTCTTTAAATGTATTTTGCAGTAATTTAAAAACCTGAGGTTAATAAAAGAGATTCAGAGAAAGAAAGGAAGCCTCAATTCTTTAAGCAGGCCTATTTGTCAAGGAAGGGAAGATGAACTTGCAGCCACCTGAGCATCCAAGCACATGTATTTCAGAGAAAACCACTTCTAATGTCTTCGCCACAGCAGGATCCTCTGGGCATCAAGAAGCTGTTTTCTCCAAGGAGAAACATTATAGCAGTGCTTAGGATAGGCTCTGATCTTTGCACCTAAACCTATTTAAAGTGACATTAAGGGTTTTGTGCTGCTATGAAATTACCTTGGGCCAGGGAGAGCCCTCGCTGGCCGCGCGCTCCGCTGTGGGAATCGAGGCACAAACAGGTTGAGCTACAGACAAATTCATGCAGTGAGCACCAGCCAGGGCTATTTGAGCAAAAAAGATACAGCCTCTGACTCAGAAGCTCAGTGCTGCAAGGAATGGAGGTGATAAGGGGGAGGGCTGACCTCGTTTTTATGGTTTTTCTCTAAGCGCCTCTACTGGATGGACCTTCAGGCCAAGCTGGGAGTGGTCACTTGTGTTCTCCTGTCCCTGAGGATTCCACCCCAGCCCCAGCCCAGAAAGGAGCACTAGGGGGAGCTCCCAAACACACAGGGCTGTGGGCAGGAGAAGTAGCTGAGATGCAGAAGATATCGGTTAAACTGCGAGCCGTGGACCTCTGAATGCTTCGCTCCACTTGGACCCATTCCCTGCTTTCCAATGGATGTTTGTGTATTGGATGAAGATAAATAGGTGTCTGTGGCTCAGTAATTCATGTCAGCACCCATCACTGGTGTGTTTCTCACCTTGGCAGTGCCAATGCCCTCACAACAGGACCGAGCACCTCACCAATCTGCTTTCTTTCTCCAAAAGATGCACCAGCAGGTCACACATAGGTTAAATATGGCAGCTCTCAGGAGCTGTTTTATCCTGTGTGCAAACCTGGTTATAAAGCTTATCAAGAAGAGAGGCTTGCTATCACAGTCTAGTACTCATAATTAATCCTGGAGACAGCATGGATTTAGATTCATTGGGGCTGACTTCAAATTAAAAAGTCACTATTAGCATGTGAAACAGACACCATATGTTATGTATTAACACTGCAGAGGTTACAGAATGTTGTGGATTTTTTGTTTCAAGTGAGATAGGTATAGATATGTCCTTTTCAATGTTTTCCTTTACATAAAGTAGTCTCCATTAGGGGTGGTGGAAGATGACTTTAGAGAATTGCTCTGCCAGGATCTATTTGTATGCAGACACCCATATAGATGTGGTCCTTGTTTACAGAGCCATTTGGATTTGTACCAATAAAACTGTGATGGGTTTATGTGTGTTTTATATGATATTATTACAGCTAAAGTACAATACTGATCAGTACACACACCAATCAAACAGAAAAGGCATGCACACATCAAAATATGTGATAGATTTACACATACAAATAACCCAAAATTCAGAGGGAAATGCTGTCTAAGGATATATTTGGCAGCATCCTGTAAAACCTCATTGTATGGGGAGTTAATACAACGTTCTCAGTGTCTCCAGTCATCTGAAATTTCAGTTTAAAGTTTTTGGACAATCACAGCCAACATAAAATGCAGCAGGAAATTGCCATTAGTCAAATGTGGTCGTCTAATCCCACTGCAAAATGGAGCTTTTTCATTTTCATCCTGCCACGGGTTAGTTTGTGATTTCATATGTCAGATACATCAATTCTGCCAAGGAGAGGAGATGGGGAAGAACAAATTAAAAATATAGCCTCCTTTGCTTCGGGGGAAGTAGGGAGAGCAGGTCTTTGTAGGGAACAGTAATAATGATCTCATTTGAGAGACTTTCTGGGTTGGATTCTTTGCTGCCCTTCCTCACAGCTAATTACACCCTGGCAAATTGAGGGCCTGAGCAGTAAATCCAGACGAGCACATATCCCCTCTTTTCTGCTGGAATTGCACATAGGGACCCCATCCTTGGACATGCCCATGCCAGGGATGAGAGCCCTGACTGGTCACTGATGGGAAAACCTGCATTTTTATCTCTCCCTCTTTCTTTCCCCCATCTCCTTTTGCTCCTCACTCTCTCCCACTTTCTAATTCTCTCCCTTTATTCGTGCAACCACTGGGATAAATACAGCAACAGCTCCTCTCTTCCCAGAGCCTCATGCTTGGGAGGATATTTGTGTGTGCCACACTCTGCTTGACGATTTGTCTTAAGATAATTATTTCTAATGGCTGTTGTTGTTTTTCCTGCAGAAACTGTAATGTAGCCCCTTTTGTCTCATTGGCTGGAGCCTGTTGTTTCTGTAAGAAAAACAATAGGCCCTCAGATTAGGACTGCATATTATGGCTCTACTAGCACAGCAGGCTTTTGGTATTGGTACCAATCCTATCAATTCCTGGCATCCTTCCCCCTTTACTCCTGGTAATTAATCTTTTCATGAATGCTGTCACATTTAGAGCCATTTCATTAAGTTTCTGCTTCCTACATTTTTATGTAACTCCCTGCATCCCTCATCTGCTCCATCAGCTGGGGAGAGGCAGTGCTGGGTGCTGGGGTGGCTCTTCCCTCCCCATGGAACAGGCATTCCCATCCATCAAGTCAGATGACAGACAGGCAGACTCATGCTTCAGACAGCCTGAAAGGGGCAAAATTGAGCCATCAAAAATTAGGAAAAGCCCCTGAGAATGAAGCCTGTGGAATGTGATGCCCGTTTCCCAGATGTGTGTGCACAGCAAAGGATGGGTAGGAGAGGGCTTGCACACCCTGTGCAAGTACGAAACATTTTTCATGTGAAACACTGCAGGTTTCTCAAAGCAGGGACAGGATTTTGGGGCAATCACTTCCCCCTGCTCAATGCTCCTCCTTCCTCCCCCTCACCCACGAAACACAGCAGCTTCAAACCATTTCTACAAAGCAGGAGGTTTCCTGGGTGGGGGAAGGAAAAAAGAGGTTTAAAGCCCTTTTTGCTGCTGTCCCTGCAGACTGGCACTGCCGGCTGTGGAAGGGAGGTGGCTTGGCTGGTCACACACAGCCTGTGGCTGCAGTGCACATCTTCTTAGGGCACAGCAGCAGGGTGAGAGACAAAAGCTTGTATTCCCAGCCCTGCCTCAAGTGACCTTGTGCAACCTCTTAATTACTGCAATTACTTGCCTCCTGAGATGACATTATTAGGCCGTGCTCAGTAATAAGGGCTGTGAAGTTCACAGAATTATTTGTGCCGGTTGGTGGAAGAGCAGGGAGTAAAACACCCTTGTGTTTTACTCATCCTGTGGCTCCCAAACCAGCCCAGGGTCAAAAGGGGTTGATTGCTGGCTCTTCCCTGAAATTTGGAGTTGGTGGTGTCTCAGTGTCAGGTTTGGAGCTGGGATTTTTTCAGTCTGAGGGTCACCAAAGGGCTGCGATGTGGCTGCACCTAAACCTGTTTTACCAGGGACAGAAAACAGCAACTGTCCCCCTCCAGTGCTGCCCATCTGCCAAATTCCATGTTTCTCCCCCAAATCAAACTCCTAAATGGTAAAATACCAATTACAAAATGTGAAAGGGTTAAACCTGAATGCTGCTGGAGCCAATTTTTAGCATTAGCAACACTAATTCAAAACTCCAAAAGACTGGGGCATTTTGCTGTCCTTGGGAAAAAAAGAGAGAGAAAAAAAAGAAAACACATCTAAAAACCCTAAAACAAACAACTAAAAGCAGACAGAGCTGCAGAATTCACCCTAAGGCTGGGAATAAACATCGAGGATCTCAAGTGAAGTGTTTAGTTATTGAGAAGCAACAGCAGCTGAAAACAGGAGTCTAAATGGAAAAAAAAAAACCTAAACAGCCTCAAGTGTGATCACTGGTACCTCCAGTGACAGCTGTAGCTGCTTTTGCTTTTGGCTGAGGCTGCTGGGATGGAGCAACAGCTCTCCCACCTCGATGCTGGTTTGCACCAGGTGTGACACCGTGGCTGTCACCCCACACCTGCTGCTGCCCTGGTCAGCGGTGACCTGGAGGCCTCATGTTTGGCTGGAATGACCCATGAAGATGCCAACCCTCCACAGCACCAGCTGCAATCCAAGCCCTGATTCCTCACTCCAGGCTGCTGCCATTCCAGGGGACACAGGGAAGCCCCAGGGCAGGAGCCCTGCTCAGGTCTCTCATCCATCCCTGAATGAGTGGTGCTGAATGGCCTGTTTGGGGAAAGGATGGGGCCAAGGAGCTGCTGGAGGAGAAGGGGCAGGAATGTCAGCAGGCTTGGATGTAAAGGGGCCATGGGGAAGCTCACCTCTGTGATTTTTGGGTGGAAGGAAGTGCCGTGCCAAGCCAGGCAAACAGGAGGGGGAAAGCTGAGACACTCGCTGGGGGCTGCAGGGAGTGAGTTCCAGTACCCTTTATCCCTTGTGAATAATTCAGCTGCTCTCTCTGTGCATCTTCTTCTCCACTGGAGTCAGAGGGAGCAGCCCTGCCCTCCCTCCAACATCTGCCTGGCAATTTCATTACGTTACATCCTTGGGTTTTTTTTCTGTTTGGACTTTTTTTCCTTTTTTTTTTTTTTTTTTTTTGTTCACTGACACCTCTGTAATAGAGGAGGTAAAATATTCTTCATTATCCTCTCCCCAGAACGTGGAAATCTTCAAAGAGGAGGTAGGAAGGAGGTTAGCTCCTCCAGCCTCATTTCCCTACTGTTGCCATTCCTTGGCTGTTCATCACAAAATGAGCCCACACGCCCATTGCATCGTGGCACCGAGCCCGTCGTGTGTTTTGCCTTTTCTTCTTTATTTTTTTTCCACCTAAAATTATTTCACATTGCAAACCTGGCCATTATTTCATGCTGTTTAAACTATATTTGTAGTCTTTGATCATACATAAGTAGACTGAAGTAAACTGCTGATAGTGAAGATATTGTTCTCTGTGTTTCTCCTCTGGCTTTGTTCATTTCATTATGCCCATAAGCTCGCACAAAATGTTCATTGTGGTGCTGCACCTTTGTTATTAATTCTCATGGTGCCCCACATATTTTTATGAAACGTGGCTCATTCACAAATGGAATGATTAGGGAGTCCATGCCAGTGTGCATGGGTGTATTTCACACAATTGTTTGCACCCCAAACACATATTTATCCGCACAAACACAGGGGCCAAACCATTGTGTCCTATTTATGTCCTGGAAATACTTTATAATCCAGCTGCCAGGGATCATTGTCAAACTAAAATCTTGCTGACTTATGGACATATATTGCTGCCTTGAGACCTGGTACAACAGCACAGAGACACAACACCAGCCAGAAATATCCCACCCAGGATTTCAAGGCAGGTACAACAGCCCAGGACATCCCACTTGCCACCTGTGTGTCTCCTTATCCTTGGAACCATTATTTACATTATTTTTCTATCACAGCTGATAAACCAAGGAGGCAGAGGAGTTAAATGGATAACTGCATCACACAGCAAGGAGCTGGGAACTGATTTGTGGTGTTGAACCCCAGCCTGGCTCCTGCTTCCTTCCTTTTTAAGCCCCATGGAAGAGGACATGGCCATGCTGGAGGGTCAGGCTTCTTTTCAAAGAGGACAGGTACCTAATCCCCCTGACTGGCCTGGTTTAGTGGGAGACAGATGTCCCATTCCCAGGTTGCTCTGCAAATCACAGCGAGTCACTCCATCAAGTAATTAAAAAGCTGCCCATGTGCAGGACGTGGATAAGCTTCTCTCCAGCCCTGACTCTGCTCCACACCCGTGTGTCTGTGGTGTGCAGAGCACAAAGGTGTGATTTGTCTATGATTTATCCAATTTATCTTCAGCCTGCTTGGATTTTTTCCGTAGAATTTGTTATTCTAGTTATCAGGAAAGAGAGAGGTAAAAATTCAATTTTTTTTTTTCTCCTGAAAAACAGCAGTCCTGCCCCTCCAGCTCAAGTGCAGTTGTGCAGGAAAGGTGAAATAGGAAGGCAGGTGTGAGGTGAGATGAGAAAAAGCTGCTGAACTACATCCATAGAAGCACAGAACCTTAGAATATCCTGAGCTGGAAGGGACCAACAAGGACCAACAAGTCCAACTCCTGGCCCTGCACAGGGCAACCTCCCTGAGCAGGGTGGCTGGAGGAGGCTCCAGAGCCATGTCTGAGCAGGGGACAAGGTGGTCCCTTCTGACCTATTGTCAGACATATTTTAGGAAAAATCCTTTCGTTAGGATCTTTTCTCCTGAGAAGCTGGGAAGCTTCAGCTTCCCCATGTTTTGCTGCTTTGGAATGTGATTTGGAGAATTGTTTACTCAGCAAGTGAAATTGTTTTTGCTGAGGACCAATGACAGCCACCGATGTCAAAGCTGTGAGCAGTCACAAGATTTTGTTATCATTCCTTTTCATTCCTTGCTAGCCTTCTGATGAAATCCTTTCTTCTATTCTTTTGGTATAGTTTTAATATATCATTTTCTTTTAATATAATATAAATCATAGAATAATCAATCAGCCTTCTGAAAAATGGAGTCAAGATTCTCTTCTCTTCCCTTGTCCTAGGATCCCTGCAAACACCACCACAACCTATGAAGGAAAGATTTGGGATTTGGCACTGGAAACATTGTTGTGGCTGTCCCATCCCTGGAAATATTCAAGGATATGTTGGACAGGGCTTGGAGCACCTGCTCTAGTGGAAGGTGACCCTCTTCATGGTGAGGGGGTTGGAAAAATGTCATTTTTAAGGTCTCTTCCAACTCAAACCATTCTGTGATGATGATTTCCCTTCCTGTGTGTCTCAGGTTAGGTGGGCACAGGCTGCTGCAGATGTTCCCAACAGCTGCTTTTCTGCCACTTGCAGAGGGGTTTTCCATCCTTAAATGGCTTCATTCTGATGTGTGGGGCAACCAACACTCTGTGATAGGTTCCAGTAACTCAGCTTGTACCCTGCGATTTGTGTTTTAAAGCCCCAAACTCTTCCTTGGAAGGCATCTTTTCTTTCTAGCCTTGGTAAATACAGTGTCCAATTGCAAAATGCTGATATTGTGCAGCATGGAAAAGGCTTTTTTCCCCCTGAGTTTTATTATATACAATTGATTATACACCATTTTTCTCTCCTTCTGAAACCTGCACAATTGGACTCATGTCGCCAGAAGAACCTGCTGTTACCCAGCCCCAGGGAGAAGAAACAGAGAACAGGAAGAAAGCCATGTTTTAAAGCTCTTAAAAGTTTTTTTTTAAAAACCATTTCTCTATGAAACATCTTGCAGCTCTGTGTACCAGGGGCCTTGTGATTGTCACACAGTATTGGGGCCACCGCAGCAGTGTGAGCATTTCCAGGCAGAGATGAGCTCACTGCCATCCCTCTCCCAGGCCTGTTTCCCTCCATAGTCAGGGCACCAGTGGCTTTTTGCACCTCACAGCCTGCCAAGTCAAGGGCCACAATGTCCCAGAAATAACTGGGGGCCAAATGAAGCTCGAGAATGGAATGGGTTTGTTGGATAATGGGTTTGACTCCTGGTCTGGAGGCTGGGGCAGAACAGAGCCTGGATAGGAGCAGAGATGTGGCAGAAGAGAGAATATCAAGCCAAAGACATGGCCCAGAGGTGGCTTTTTGGAGCTTTTGTTCTTCCTTAGCACACTGGTCTGGCGTTCCCAGTGCCAGTGGAGCTGTTGGTCTGGGCTCAGGGAGTGGAGCAGCCAAGCAGTGATGACCACACTGGGATTGACTGGCCCAGCATTGCTGCTGTGGGTCTGTGGGAAATGGGTTTGTAGAGAATTCTCAAAGCCATAATCTGACATGGGTCCATCCTCCAAGGCCTGGGCAGCACAAGGTCTGGGATCTCTGCACCTCACTCCACTCACAGATGGACCATGAAAGAGCAGGAGCACAGTGGGACATGTAGCATTAACCTCTGGGGTGAGCAGGGAAGGAGCATGGGGGATATTTCCCAGAACCTCAGCAGATGTCTGAGGCCTTTTCCCTGGAGGTGGTGGCCACCTGGATGCCCCTGTGAGCCCTCCCCACTGCCACCAGCAGTAGCTGGGCCCACCAGTGCCCATGGCTCTGCACAGGTGACGCACAACACGCTGCATTTACACACGGAAGGGACCACCTGAAGCTGCACTCCCAGCTGGGCTGAGCTGAAGCCACCTCACCATCTGGCAGCTCTCTGCATCCTGCTGACATGGAGCTGTCAGGTGAATCATCCTCAGCGAGCTCCAGGTGAGCTGAGTTTAACTCAGGGCACCACAGGTGGTGGGGATGGCTTGAGCCTCCAGATGCTTCTGGGAGGGAAGGGGAGGATGCTAAAAATATTCTGTGGGATCCTAAACTAAGATTGGGTTGGGTCAGAAGGGACCTTTAAGGTCTTCCTGTTCCAACACCCTGAATAATCAAGGACATCTTCAACTAAAAAAAGCCTCACTGACCTTATTAGCATAAAAATAAGAATATGTAGAACAAGAATTGTCCTTTTTAGTGAGAGGGTTCAAAGGCTGGATCACCATTTGGGTGGTTATTGTGGGTTATTCCTTTACATGAATGAAAAAGGAATTTAACACAGAGACAGCTTGTAAAGACCCAAACTAGCCTTCCTAACTGTGAGCATTTCCACAGCCTCCAAATTATCCTCTAATCTCAATTCTATATAAACATAAATGCACACACACTATCCTTACTAGCTGGGAAAATTCCCATGGCTGGGAATCCCCAAATCATCCTCTGGTTGTGATTAAATGCACACACAAAAATAAATAAGTAAAAAATAAATAATAAATTTGCTTAAAGGAAAAAGCCCGAGATTTTCTCCATTTGTTTTTTTCTATCACAGCTGATAAACCATTATGATTCCCTGAATTATTGCAGTATAGATCAGCATTGCAACACCACAGTTTTGCTACCCACGAGGGTAAAACACCATTGTGTGGCTGAGCTGCAATTTTAGTGACTGAGAAACACGCAGGGATTGGGAAGGAGCAGTAAATACACGCTGCTGGTGTAGAGAGTGGCCTTCCAAAAAGGATTTCAGGGTCGAATGCTGTCTCTGTTTACCCTGTGTAAATCAGGTGGAACTCCACTAAAGCTAATAGAGGTAGTCTGGTGTCAAGCCCACGCGGATAAAAGGATCAGGCCCTCTAAGCTTTAAAGTTATGAGTCTTTTCAAACTGCAGATCTACTGTCATCATTTCAGTGATTACTTCTCTCTTTTTTTTTTCCCCCAACACACAAACATAAAATAGTAACAAGATTATCAGATTAAAGAGCCAAAGAACAGCCAGTTTATTATACTCCTGCATCTAAAAACACCCAAATCTTATAGGTTTCCTTCCTATTCTGCATCTTGAGGGGGGGAGATCAGTATGTTTGTTTTTATTTGTTGGAGTTTTTTTAATGGCAGCCTAGTGTGGCTACGTAGGAAAATAAAACAGCCATAATATTATGAATTGCACGGTGCACTCAGCAAGAGAAAAACACTCCCAGAACTCCAGAACAGCCCTTCTGAACATTTCAACTTTAAAAAAAAAAAAAAAGTCTTTGCTTTCTTTCTGGAGAAGAAATGAGAGGACAAACAGAATGAAAAGGACAGAGTTGTTTAAATCTAAAAATGTGCAAATGCTGCATTCCTTCTGGGAGAGGGGAAAAAACCCCACAACCCAGCACCTCAGCACCAGTATAAATTATTTAAATCAGCGATGGTTTGCATTAAGGGTCCCGAACAGATTGCATAACTGTTGCACAACTAATGTGTACAAGTGTGTCACTAATTTAATTTTAATTTTACTGTATGAGTTTGTATAAGATCCCCCAGCTGTCATGTGCTCATCATCTGTCACAGAACTATCACTAAGCCATGCTGGGCTAAGACAGGATTATAAACGATGAACTGCCATGTGCTCTAAATCTTCTTATTTGCCTAGCCTGGAAGGTATGCCCTGCAAAAAAAATTTGATTGGCAGCGCCGGCTCCGTTCCCGTCAATTGACTTTGAAGGCCCCTTTCTATTGGCGCGGGGGGCGGCTCTCGGTGGCGGTATTGACTGTCACCTGCTGACTCCAGCACGTGCCTGACCCCGGCTCCTTCGCGGCCGCGCCGGCACGTGCGGCACACCGGGGCATATGGCCGGGTGCGGGACGGAGCAACCGAAGCCAAGCAGCCCCCGCGCGCTGTTACGGCGGCAGATGGGGGAAGCGTGGCATTCAATATTAAGACAGATGCCACCTCCTTATTCCACCTGTCTGGAACTTGGACATGGGACAGAATGAACTGTCTGCCTAATAATTAAGGAAACAAAGAGTGCATTTTGTGCGGCTCAGCGGAGCTCCGGGCGCTGCGGCGCATGCACGGGAATAATTGTTGGCGATAACAATAAGGGAACGTAGAGCGGAGCTCATCAGATGTTGCGATACGTACACACAATTACAGTAGGAAACTGTACTGTTCCCAGCTGCTTTTGTAGCCTTTTATTTAGGCTGGTTGTGTATTAAGTGAAACAAGTTGGCTGGCATTATTACTATTATAAATAACGCTTTAAAATTACAGTGAAGTTCCCGAAATAACAAAGCGCCTACCGTTCCCCCTAACAGTCCCCGCTGCTGTTGTGCTGTGCCCTTTCTTGCAAATTTCCTCTTTGCTTCTCAGTAGTCAACTGTTTTTGTAGCAGCCAGAGAGAAGAAAAACATTCCTTCCAGGACCACTATTATTTTCGCGTATTTTTACACAACAATTTGCCTCTTTCTTTGGCGCTGTTAAAAAAAAAAAAAAGACAACTGTGTAAAAAAAGAAGGCCTGACTTCTCAGCATTTGTGCTATGTTACGTTTGTGTTATTTAATCCTGCTTAATTTGGAACCAATTATGGTGGGACCCACCGTGCTTTGTGATGGGAATGGTTGTGCTGGGGAGGGTTCGATCCTTCCTGGGCTGGAGGTTGGGCTCAGGGTGGCAGCAGGGCTGGGCTGGTGGCACTGGCCACGCTGTGCCATGGCCCTGGTGCAGCCCAGGTGTCCCCAGGACCCCGCAGAGTTTGGGGTCTGGGATTAAGGTGTGGGCTCAGTTGCACCTCTGTGTTGGCCAGGCTTGGGTCTGAGGCCTCCCACATGGTTGGCCTGAGGTATGGACCCCATTTCCAGGGTGAATTCCTCCCTCCTAAGGGAAGCCCTAACCATGGAAAAATCCAGTGCTGCTGCTGGCAGCACCAGTCTCTCCATTGTGTATCTGCACAGCCCTCGAGTTCAGTGGAATTTGGTTCTTGCACACAGAACTGAGCAGGTGTGGGTGTGTTGGCTGGGCAGAGACATTTCTCTGTGGAAGCAATATGCAATTAATGCCTATGATTGAGGACCTAACGTAATCCAGGAGGTATTTTTAGTATCTACTTACCTACCTCCGACCTTCTTTTAAATGCCTAGCACTGATGTGATCACGCCCATCCTTAAATCTTTCTAATTAATTTTGTTCTCTTTTGACTGAATGAATTCAAAGGCAGCTTAAAAAAATCATCTGTGTGTCCGTCCCAGGATTTATCTGTAGATGGCAATTGGAACAGAGATGAATAAGTTGCAGAGAATGAAAATGCAGGAGCAAGTGTTAAGGGCATGTTTACTGTGTATACATTATATACAAGATTAAGGACACACAGAGTGCCTATTGTCTCAGCAAGCCAGGAAAGTGGGCTTTTATGTTTATATAGATACATCTGTATATACACACTGGCAAATATATATATAATCTCTATAAATAAAAATGAATAATTGAAATTTTTAAGGTAGAAAGATTGTGTGCAAAGCTTGGTCCTCACATATATGTGCATATCCAAGTACATACACTCTTCTAGACATAAATACATTTAAATATTTACAGTATAGCTGACTAATTAAACATCATAAATGGGTGTGTGTATTTTAATATATACACAGACAGGCATGCTGAACCTGCTGTAGTTCTGTAATAATTTTGTAATTCTGTAATTGTGGGCTGTTCTGTATTTCTCTTTTCTCATTTATAACAGATGTATTTATACCAGACAGCTCGTCCTCAGGAAAAAACAACTACCAGATGTATCAGACTCCCAAAGCACAGAAATCACATGCAACAAATTGCAAAAAGTAATCAAAGCCCAAACTTTTTTTTTTTTGCTAGTAGTAGAAAAGACAGCATTAAAAAAGACACAGATACATATTACAAGATGAGGATCAATTTGAAAAGATCCCACAATATCTGTTACCAAGAGCTTTGTTAATCTTTAAAAACCTAGAATGATTATTTATACGCGAGCTGTGAATTAACCAGGCTCTAATAAATAGCTCACAGGCACGTGTGTCAAGATTGTGCTTTTTGTTTTTATATGTGTCTGCATTTGAGGAGAAAAAAAAAAAAAGAAAAAAAAGAAGCTATTATTTGTTGATTTTTTTTCTGTAACAATTATTTCAAATTAAAAGCCCATCTGACGAAAGGCATATGGATGGAGAGGGGGTTCAGTCCTAATTGAACAAACCAGGACTCGTGAGGTTAATTACAGATATTAACGCTGTTGTTCTTCAGCTTCTTGCCCTCACGAAGGCTCCAGCTTCCAAATGACCTGGCTCCAACAATAAGACTCTCTTTAGCCCATTAACTAATTGATAAAAATGTGAGTGTTTAGAATGAGTCTAATTAAATCACCGAGCCTTACAATTACGAGTCCATTTGGTAGCTGTCGGGAGATGGGTAACCTCAGCTGGCATTGTAGGCGAATAAAAGATAAAAATAAAAGGGAGCTTAACCAAAGATCATTTTGAAAGCTGTTCATTTGAAGACAAAGTACACATTTGCCTGAAATGTATACATACACCACTTCAGACTAGCACAGTGTCTTGAAAAGAAAATGGAGCGTTTAGCAATCATGATTTTTTTTTCCCCAGTGCATGCATGAAATTCTCAACAGGCTGTGTGATGGAATGAGCTGCTTTTATAATAATTTCTGAGTTACAGAGAATACCCAGATGCTTTGAGAGTGCCCAAACAGTTGATACAGGTACTTCTATGTTATTAAGAATTTCTTCTCTGGCTTTTTCATAACTGCAAACCCTCTACAGGCTGGCATCCCTCTGTTCCCATTCTGGTTGTGGCTGCTGCTGCAGGGACAGCTTTGGGGTGTCCCATTGGTGACAGATTTGCTCATACACAACACAGGTACCCTTGGTGAGGGAGCTGGAAAATGCCTGGTGTGCAAAGGTTCCTGTGGAAGCTATGCCTAATGTCCTAAGCATCACAGGCAATTTTCATCTCACTGTGCCAGGCAGAGATTTAGAGCTAAAAAAAGGATGGAGAGGTGGCTGACGAGGTTTGCTGAAGTGATGGCTTCCACAGAAGGAATCCTAAACTGACAAAGCCTTCACAGGTCAAAAAAGAAAAGATGAAAGTTGGATATGACAAGACCCTACAATATAAAAAGAGGCATGGAGAAGGTGACCAGGAATGAGGATGCACTGTCTCATGAGCAATATCAACCAGAATGATTGTTTGATGGATTCCAAAACAAATGTCTGAGGTCACATTTTTTGCTGTTAGGCTGCTGATCTCATTGCCAAAGGAAGTTTTGGGTGCCAAAAGTTTAAATCATAAAGCTCCTAAACCAATCAATGGAATAAAAATCCATCCCAAACCAATAAATGCAAAAAACACTGTCTCAGTCTTGGGAAGTCTCTGAGCTGCACATGTCTGGGAAATGGAACAAAATATATGGGAATTTTCACTGTCTCCCCTGCCCTTATGGTCTGCAGCCATTACCAGTAAGAAGATGCAGGGATAAACTGGGACTCTTAGTTCTCTCCAGAACTGCAGTTTGTAGGGTGCTAAGGTGCTCCAAAGTGAGTGGGCTGTAAACAGCATGTCCAGGAGGGTGTCACAGGTGCTCAGAGGGACTGGAAGGAGCTTTGCACAGCCTGTGCACAGCAGAGAGTGAGAAGACAAAGCTCATCTTGTCAGTGAACCACGGGGGTGGTGCTTTGGACAATCTGAAATACAGCCAGGGAGGGAACTGCACTTATGGCATGTTTTGGCTCCCTGCATCCCTCCAAGGCAGGTGGCTGGAGTCCACCAAGGTTTGTCTCTGCCCATGATGATGAAATGGCCAGCACAAGAATTTGGAGGTAGTCATGTGTGGACCAGGAGTCCCTTCCCTCAGGGGATGCCTTCCCATCATTTCCCAGGATGGGAATCTTAAAAAGCCAAATCACAGGAAGATAAGCAAATCCCAAACAAGTTTCTGTGTCAGTACAAAGAAATCCTCCTGCTTGCTGCCTGGCCTCTTTCACTGACTGTCAAAACATAATTTTGAGGATACTCAGGGAACTTGGAGGATGAAATTGTGAAGGTGCATGGCTTGATCCCACAGAGTTTTTCACATCAGCATTAACACCAAATTCACTAAGTCACAGCTCTCAGGTGTCCTCAACTCACAGAATCTCACAGAATCACAGAATGATGAGGTTGGAAGAGACCTCTAAGATCACTGAGTCCAACCTGTGCCCTAACACCTCAACCAGACTATAGCACCAAGTGCCATGTCCAGTCTTCTTTTAAACACATCCAGAGATGGTGATTCCACGACCTCCCTGGGAAGAGCATTCCAGTGCTCTATTATTCTTTTGGTGAAAAATTTCTTCCTAATATCCAACCTATACCTTCCCTGACACAGCTTGAGCAAGTGCCTTCTAGAAAAGCAGGAAAAATATCTGTGCTGTGTTTAAAAAGCAGAAGACTCCAACCCTCATCTTCCTTTCTCAAATCTTTCTTCCTTGGATAAGGAAGTCTAGCTCAAAGATTATAGAATCAGAGAATGGTTTGGGCTGGAAGGGACCTTCAGGAACATGCAGTTCCAGCACCCTGCAGAGACACCTTCCACTATCCCAGGTTGCTCCAAGCCCCATCCAACCTGGCCTTGGACACTGCCAGGGATGGGGCAGCCACAGCTTCTCTGGGCAACCAAGATAAGCATTGATCCTTCTTTTTGTTCTTCTGCTCCCTCCTGTCTCCACATGATGTTCTTGTCGATGCCTCTCCCCAGTTTATTCATGGCAAAACTCCCTTTGAATTCCCAGGCTTTGAGTTCAGGCTCCACAAAGCAGTGGGCTGATAACAGAGATCCTTATCCAAGCAGGGCACCAGCCATGTGGCCACAGATCTGGGCTCAGATGGCATTTCAGGTGTTGTGAGGAGGGAGGCAAGGCAGAAAAGCAGCCTTTGGATCTGGCCAGAGCTCAGTTCATTTCCGGCTTTATCGATATTTAACCAGCCTTGGCCGGGGCCCAGGAGGGAGCTGGCAGCCAGTTCAGAGCATGGAGCACAGGTGTGATGTACTGCTGCCAGTTTGCCTTGCTCCCAAGATGGGCAGCTGTGCTCTGCTGTGCTGGATGAGGCTTCCAAGCAGCCTTCCAGGGTAGCCCAAGGTAGGGCCTGCATCCTTAGATTAGCCTTGGAATGGCAGGGATAAAGATAACCACAGGAAGGTCCTGGAGAAACGAGATCTGGGAGAAATGAGACCTCCTGGGTGGAGCAGAATGAAAGAGCAATTTGCTGCTGTTGGGGTATCCAGGAGAGGGGCTGCACTGCCCACAGCCCACTTGGAGAGAAAGGGATGGGAGCCTTTCAACAGAGGGAGCAGGCACTGTGCTCCAATCCTTCAAGACTGCCAAGCACCAGGGCTTCTGCCTGCTCTGCTTGACCCTCAGCCAAATGGCAGAGATCCACAGCTCTGCCTCAGCCAGCATTTGGGAGAGGGGGGAATGGCCCAGCCAGGCTGGGGGAACTGAGGCACAGAGCTGGGCACCAGCTCCACAGCCCCTCTGCAGGGAATTCACCCATCTTTGGAGGATTGGAGATGGCAGGAGAGGGTCTGGTGGGATGGGAGAAGCTGGGAAGGGAGGAGGTTCTGGTCCAGCTTTTGACAGAATGGAGCGGTTGAGTTGAGGCCCCTTGAGCTGCACTCCAGATGTCTGTGTATGCACTCACACCAAGATAAAAATCTCCATGAAACTTAATTAATTAGTCAAGAGATTTTGGTAGTTGAAAAACCTAAGGACTTGGGCTGGATTTTCCCTATCTTTTCCTATTTTATCCTATTTTTTTCTATTTTTTCCTATTTTTTCCTATTTTTCCTATTTTTTCCTATTTTTATAGCAAATAAATAATTAAGAAGAAATAATAAATAATGTATTTTTCCTATTTTTCACCTTCCTGAAATTATCTCACAGCAGAGATGTAGCTTTCGATAAAAAGGAAAAATAACATTTTTAAGAATGAGATTTTGTGCCTTGTTGTGAGGGCCAGCAGAGAGGGTCTGTCAGCCTATGGGACACAGGCTGATATTTCCCAATTATGCACATTTTCTTCCAGTGGTGAAGGCTACTTTCAAGTGGGAAGAGAACATTAAAAAGTCCGACATGTTGTGAATGGGCTTTTGTGAAAAGCCTTGCAAGAGAGTGGAAATGAAATGGAATGAAATAAAATAAAATAAAATAAAATAAAATAAAATAAAATAAAATAAAATAAAAAAGTTCTACAAGTGTGTTGGGTCAATACCAAGGAGACAAATACAGACTGGGCAGAGAATGGATTGAGAGCAGCCCTGCTGACAAGGGCTTGGGGTGCTGGTGGATGACTAGCTTGACATGACCTGGCCATGTGGAAAACAGAAGGCTCCAAGAAGACCACACAGCTCCTTCCAGTACCTAAAGGGGCTCCAGGAGAGCTGGAGAGGGACTTTTGACCAGGGCCTGGAGGGACAAGACAAGAGAGACAATGGCTTCTCAGTGCCAGAGGGCAGGGTCAGATGGGATACTGGGGAGAATTCTTCCCTGTGAGGGGGCTGAGGCCCTGGCACAGGTGCCCAGAGAAGCTGTGGCTGCCCCTGGATCTCTGGAAGTGCCCAAGGCCAGGCTGGACAGGGCTTGGAGCCACCTGGGATAGTGGAAGGTGTCCCTGCCCATGGCAGAGGGTGAAACTGGGTGAGATTTAAGGTCCCTTCCAGCCCAAACCATTCTGTGATTCCATGAAAAGAAAAAAACAACCTGTTCTAGGAGAATTTCTGAATTAGGTAAGGGACTGCTGCAAGAATTGGTGCCTGGAACAACACCCATTTCCTATTTCAGGAATAACCCCCTCCTTAGACCTCTCTTACCCCTTCCTGCAGACCCCCCCATGCAGCTCCTCCTTTACACAGCTGCAGCTCCCACCTGGCTCCTGCTCTGCCACCTCCCTCCTGTCACCAGAGCCACAGCTCTGGTGGCTGAGGTGGCAGCACTGCAGAGCAGAGGGTGAAGGCTGGGCACTCAGCAACCTGCCTTGTCCAAGGGAACTCAGGAGTTTCAGCCTGATTGGATTTCATCACCTTGGATCACACACAGGATTGTGTCACAGGTGTCAGTGGAAAAGCATGAAAACAGAGAAAGAAACATAATACAGCTCAAGCACTGGTTGAATCTCAGCCACCAAGAGAAGACACCTTCTGCACAGTAAAAATCTCATTTTTCCAGGCAGAGGGATGCAATAGAAGAGGCTGAAGAATGGGTGTGTGCAGGGGGGGAGAGAAATAATTTAGAAATGCCTGCAGCAATATCTGAATTGAAGCCCTATCCTGCAAGTAACTGTTTTGAAGATAAAGAAACTACTCACAAATGTAAAGTTCCAGACCTGGGCACATCTGGCATAAGGGCAGGGTAATAAAGAAATGGCCCATTAAGGAATGAAATGCTTGTTTAGCATCGACCAGGCCTCCTGCTTTATCTCAGGACTTATCAAAATAATTGCTTGGGAACATACTAAACAAATATTAGTGTGCATTCCATCACAGGTCCAGGGAATGAACAGGTTTCACTTTTAGGCATAACATCAGTTCCTCATCCTGTAGTCAGCAGAGGCTGTGAGCCAGTAACATTGGTAGGTCTTCAAACTACAAGATTCAAGGACACAGATCAGAGAGTTCCACATTTATATTTTAGGGGTTCTTATACCCTATTACTCTCACAGAACTGACCAGGCTGAGAAAATACTGAATACAATGTCTAGATAAATTTAAAACCATCTAAAACCAGTTACTGTCCATCCAGCAGCCAAAACTGACTTGTTCCTGACTTAACCTTCAAAGATAATCAGCAAATTTCAAAATCTTGGGTGAGGTTGGCACAAAGACTTTTAGAAGGCCTTATTTTGAACCTGTCAAAGGCAAGGAAACCCTGAGAAAATCCTTTTCAGAGGTAGATGGAAGCTGATTTAACCATGAGGAACAAATGAGCATGTGCTGCATGCATAGGCACACACACTCACACAGATTGTGAAGGTATAAAATATTCTCCCAGCAAGTCCATTTCTCCTGCTCTGTGCAAAAGAGGAGAAGATCCAACCAACCATTCCTACCACACAGAAACTCTGCAAGCATCTGCTCAGGTTTTAATAAACACCACTCCCCTGGTTTTATCTTTTCCTCCTTATGCTGAAGCCCCATCCCAGTGCTCTGCTGCAGTGGGTGGCTGCAGCAGCCCTGTCTGCCTGCAGGCCTGCCCATCTGCCTCTGAGAATCTAGACTTGATCACAAATGTATTTTTAATGCATTGGTGAAAGCATTTACTTTAAATTATCTCGTTTCCCCTCGGGGGATTTTCAATTAAACAAACACATAATAATTATTTCCTTTAATTACTCATCTCTGCTTACCTGGAGCTAGGGCACCTTTGCCCTGTTACACATCTGAGAGCTGTCAGATTGATTCATTAGTATTTATTTGTTTCCATTTCCAGACCATGGAGATGTACCACGGGCATTTAAGGAAATGCTGCCAATGTCAAAGGGAATTTTTTCCTCTTGATGAGGACAGCTCAGTTCCTTTGCAGTGTTTGGGAGCCTTTCCCAATGCTGGTTCAGACCAAGATTTAAGGGTGGGACTTTATCTTCAAGGCTTTCCCTTATTGTCCCACCCTTCTCAGATATTAAACCCATTTAGGGAAATGCTGCCTAGATAGGGGAGCATTAGGGAGATAGGATAAGGTTGATTTTTACAGTTTTACTCCCTAAATTACCCATGAGCAATGCCCACTCCCACCTCTCCTACTTGGATCCCTGCTGAGCCCATCTCTACTAGCAAAGGGATGGGAGAAGGAATTTCTCTTCCAGCCCTGTGAAAACACCAAAATTCTGGGGATTTTATCCATCTCCACATCCCCACAAAACTCCCCACAGCTCCTGCAACCTGCAGATTTCCTTGGGGAACATCACCCAGACAGTCAGCTGAGAGACAAACAAGAAAGGCCTGGAAAATACATCTTATGACCAAAATATGAAATTATTTTTAATGAAACTATGAATTTCAATCTGGATCTGCCACTCCCAGCCCCATCCACTGCCCCTCTAAGCCTTACCAGGTCTCATCTGCTCCTTTCCCAACTCCCACCCAGACTCTGTAATGCTCCTCTTGTAAAATTGTGTATTGATGCCCCAAGGAGGAGGGCAAATAAAATCAATCTCCCTTACACTGCTGAGCAGCCTCAAGCACTGGTGAATCAGGGAAAGACTCTGTGACTTTTACTTCCCACAGAATCCCCTCAGCAGGAAGGAATCCAGGTTGAGTTGTTTGTTCTTTCAAGCTGAGTTCAGAACCTGAGTGTGATGCAGCCATGGAGAGAGTGCTTTCTTGTACCAAAGAAAGCAGAAAAAAAATATAAATCTAAATATTGCCAGCCCTTCAATCACATCCTAAAATATTCTGTGTTTGCTCCCTGGCAAATGCAGCACTGAAATAAATTTTCTGAGGTGCTAAAATGACCTGGTGAAAGAACCTTAACATCACCACGGGACAAAAAGCACCTTCCTACATCAATATATCTAGAGAAATTCTGTTGGAATTCAATTTTAACTGAAGAATGGGAGTCTCTTTTACAATGATCAAAAATAACCTTTTATAAGTAATCTCCCCACCAAAAAAGGCTCAAAATGCCTCTGCAGATAATTTGGTGAGGTGTGGGTTTGTTTGGGGGTTTTTGTTTTTTTTTTTTTTTTTTGTAAAGTCATTTGACTGTCTTCTCTTTGAAACAACAGCATCAGCCTTCATTAAAGCAAGGTTCCCAAAACTGTTTTCCAGTTGAAGAAATGTCATGCAAATCTATGTGAACAGAAAATCCTGGCAGGCAACAGAAAAGATGAGCATCATCTGCAACAACCAGCATCTCATCCCATCCCATCCCAGGTGCTCTTCAGGAATAATGAAAGGTGCCAAAACAGAACATTCTGAAGGTTTTACAAGTCAACTTTCAGTAAACATGACCAAAGGGCTCACATGTGTGAGGCCACTCATGTCAGAGGCATTTGCAGGATCAGGGCTTACGGAACCAGGACACAGGGGGAGTTAGAAGATAATTATCCAAAGAGACCTACAATAAATATCTGTGGGCCAAACAGCACCATATGCACTGTATATTGATTTGGTAGTAAAGGGATTACTTGAGTGGTAGTGTCTATCCTGTATATTATTCAAATACAACAGATGGGAAATTGGCATGCCATGTAAAATACAAAATTCAATATTCACCCAAGTGGGCTGATAAATTATCATAAACCATTTATGAATATCCCTCAAGCATGAAGCCTAATAATAAAATAAAATTAAAAAACACAACTCTCAGCCCAGTTCTATCAAACAGCAGAGATGGAGGCGTGGGCTGGAATAAGGGCCCTGTTCTGTCATCCAGACTGAGCCAAGGCTGGGTCTTCTTCTGCACGTGGTCCCACCAGGCCCAGGAGAAGGTCCATCACTGCCAATGACAAAAGGAAGAGTCCTTGATCTCATCCTGAAGAGGAATGTCATCCTGAGAGAGGCTGGCATGAGCTGGGATGTGTAAAATAAATAAAGCAGGAAATAAAGAAGAGGATATTTTCACCCACTGCTTTTCATGAGCAGTGAGTAAAGCAGGCAAAGCAGAGCTATTGGACTGAGTGGGAATGGGAAGAAGATTCCCTAGTCCTGGACAAAGACATCAGCATAATGAAAGCACCATGACTACAGGATTCATGCAGAATATTTCCCCTAAGGCGGCTCATACAGCACAGTGCTCTCTGATCACCCCTCAGCCTGCTGAAAAGGCTGCTGAACAGAGACTTCAAAAAACAAATCTCTAGCAGGGGCTGGCATCTTCAGCCTTCTTTCCAAGAAGATTCTTTTTGACAGACACTGGGGTGTTTAAACATTGGGTGTATTTTGAATATCAAAACCAAAAGCCAGGTTAAAAACAAGCCTCCAGTCCCCAGCAACCCACTGGGCTCTTCACATTCCTACAGAGAAGGGGCATGGAAACCAGTTGTTGCCTTCTTTGAACCCCACAAGCATGGATAATACAAAAATTAAGAATTCAGGGCAAGAAAAATATTTGGAAGCCCAAAGGAGGTTGTGTTCTGATCAAAGAAAACTTTTATCCTGGCTGTGTGGGGATAAAATTCACGAGGACAAATTTGGAACTGGGGAGAATGATGGGGAGAAAAGGGAGGCTTGAACATTGCAGCTTCAAGAATCAACCTCAGCTATTCTGGCAGGAAAACAGGGGGAGAGAGTCTCTACCCAGAGGGCAGAATTGAGCACAGTGTCCTAATGAGCAATTTCTGTCTCACAGAGGACAGCTCACACCGGGTCTTAAGTGGGCAGCCCAACTGATATGTGAAAATTAGGAATATCCTCTGTCTTCCTTCTGTTAGTTTAGGTGCCTGATAGACTCTTTTGTCTAGACTGAGTTATTGCCTGTTCCTGATAAACCTATCTGTAAGCTGTTAAGAGTATTGACAGGAAGTTAGCCAACATGGCACCATCTGGACCAGTCTAGCCAGTCCCCATGACCATGGCTAAAGATGACCCTGCCTCAGGGTTATTAATCAGAAAAAGAAAAATTACCCCCCCCCTCCAGACACACATTTCCACCACTAAATCATTCTAGAAGTAATAATAAGGAAACTGAAGATCTTTAAATGTCTCATTTTCCAGAAAACAGGTCCTTTGGAAATGCTTCATGTTCGTTCTGCACTAGTTGTGTCCAAAGAAAAAGTTATCTAGATAAAAAATACATAAAAACAAAGCTTATTGTGAGTAGTTATGGACTAGAAAAAAATAAAAGGCTTGGTTTCACCCATAGATAAGATTTTCAGAATGAAGCGGAAATAATTCAGGAGGAATTTATAGTAAGGGGATTAATCCTCGAACGACGCACAAAAATAAATTACCTGATTTTTTTTTTAGTATTTCTTATCATCCAGCAGCTTCGTTCTGATTTCTCCTTGAAAGAAGTGCCACCTGTTAGATCACCAAAATATGGATTTATCTCTTGGTGTTTGGAAAAAGCAAACCCACTCAGGTTTGCTCTTCAGAGATCAATTCAGGGTTGTGCCTTTGCCCTTAACTCTGCTCTGTCTGTAAACTGGTGCATCTAAAAAGTGCCACACTTCCATGAATAAGATTCCTCTGTTAAAATCACTGCAACCCTGTGGTATAAATGCTTCTGATATTAAATTCCAAGAATTTAGGGGGTGACTAGGCTGGGAGGCTGGAATTGCCTGCCTGGTTTTATCATTGACCTGCTCTGTTAGCCAGGACATTTCTCTCAGGTTTTAAATTTAATTCCCCACATTTTGCCTGCTTTGCCTATAGAGATCACAGAGTGCTTGAGGATCTCTGAGCCCCAGGCTCCACTGGGGCCAAAAATACCTGTCCATAAGACAATCAGCAACTGCACATTTCATTATAGGTGTGTGTGCTCACTCCTCCAGCAGAGAGACAAGGGAAGGGAAAGGGGAAACAGGCAAAGAGACATCCAGAGTCACCTCTTGAATCCATCTCTGTGATAACAGTGCTGGGCAGGGCTTGATTCAGAGCATTTCCCTCCAATACTTAACAGACACAAAGAGACATCACAGCAACTTCTCACGATGATCAGCCCTGGGGGGGAAAATCTGATTCGTGCCTACAAACATTTTCTCTAGCAATCACATAAAGCAATTATTTGGGATTTCATCCTTTTCAAGCCATCTCTTTCCTCCTTCCACTTTTCTTCTTTGCCCAGCACAAGAGAATCACCAGATTATCAACACAGAACACCACCAGAGACCCTCTTAAATCCGTGGTAAATGAGTGTCCTGACTTTCAAGACCCTGCAGCTGTCCCTGCTGATCCTGCTTAGTCTAAGGCAAAGACCTCCATGAAGCTCCTCTGCTCCCCTTTTAAACACTGGCTTGAACTTTGGGACCTCTGGGCCATGGGCTGGGTATTTCTCTTTGTTCTTGGCACCAGGGCTGCAGAGCAGAGTAGCTGCTGCCACACTGCTGACCTCAGTTTTGCATCCTGTGCCCATGAGAACGGGAACCTGGCCCATTCTCCATCCTTTCTGAGTTCTGAGGTGATACCATCCCAAATCCATTCTTTGGCCACTGGTTCTCCAATCTTTTTTTTTTATTATTATTATTTTTACCATAAGGATTTCAGTCTGTGAACGTCCAGCTGCCATGCAAACTGGGTCCTTCCCATCCTCCCAGGAATAGGAACTTCCACCTGTAGCATTCAATTAGCTTTCAGATGCCTGATCACATCAACACAAGCTTTTCTCACGTCCCCATTACTTTAAAATTTGCTTTACAAGTGATGACAAGCAACACCACTTTTGTAGCTGTGTAGGCTCCTGCACCCCAGAGTAGCAGGGCACTAATGTGCCATTACTATAATTAAGAAATACAGGATGATTCAGTGGCAAAAAAGAGAGGGAAGAAAAAAAAAAACAAACCAGACAGAAAGACAGAGAAGCCCCCTGCAACATAATTGGTCACTGCTATGAATCTTTACTCAGGGGACAGATAGCAGGACCAGAGGTAATAGCTTACACACGTATTCTTGAGCTGTGCAATAGATGGAAAAGTGTCCCAGATGGATTGGGCAGGGGCTTAGTTCCGGGATTATGATGAGACAGTGGGTAATTATTGAGTGGCATTGCCTCAGCGCTGATTATATCTGCAAGCTTGTTCCTTTCCTTCAGAGGAAAGCATTGATAAAGATAAACCATGCTGCTCTATGTCCTTCATGTAGCACAAAACAACACATTTCAATCTAACAGGATCAGGTCTCCACTTTGATCACAATCTGTTACCTAGATGTCTTTGCAAATTAATCAGCCCTGCTTGTTTAGCTCCAGTCAGTTTGTACTGCTAAATTAATAAATGTACTAGGAGCAACAGAATACATAATTAAATTCTACAGTTTAATCTCCACATAATAATTTTGACCTTAGTCTGGGGCCTCTGTTATAGCCAGCAACACATTGAATAGAGGCAGACCTTGCAATGCAGCTTACACTAACAATCTACCTTGAATGATTACACAGGGGCACCACAATCAAGAGCTACTAAAATCAGAGGAAATTAGGAAAACAAAACTGTGACCACAGCTTCTGCCTGTAGAAAACAAAAGGGAGCTAATGCAGCACAAAGGCACACCTACCTCAAAAATTAGAGAAAAGTGCTCTGCCTTGGTTCAGTTAACCAGAAACATTTTGTATTTCCAGTATCTGCATCAAATGCAACCCACAAGAGCAGAGGATGGCTTATGTTCTTCCCAGGAACACTTCCAAACTTTTGGGAGAAGAACAGGTTGTGCCATGAAAGGGTTTTCAGTGATTGATTTATTATAGCTGTTCAATATATCTGTATTTAGTGAACACCTCTATCCCATATTATGTACAATTTATATTTAAATGTTTTCTCTTCCCACTAGCGGGAATTCAAGAACTGTTCCATGCATTTTCCACATCTGCACCAGCTGCAAAATACCCAGAAAAGATCAGAGATGTCAGAAATTGTTTCAGTAACAGAGAGAGATACCTGCTGAACACTGCTCACAGAAGAGGAAGGGGCAGGAGGGCCAAGGGAGCTTCACCTTTAACTTGCAGTCTGCAAAGGTTGTGCTCTAAGGGGCTCACAAAATAACCCCTAAAAAGGGAGTTACAGGCTAAATGTCAGTGTTTAAAGCCCTGCATCCCCACTGCACCTTCAGGGACATCCATAATCACTGACTGAGCAGATCCATCCGCCTCTGCCCTCCCTTGGACACAGCAGTTCCTGGGTATGTGCTCAGCCACTCTGCTGACAAGCAGCACAGCCACACAGACGCCCTCTTGCTTGGCTCATCTGTGAGCCAAGGGCCTTTCCATGAGGTCTCTGACCTCCACAAAAATTGTGTCTTGCTCATGTAGAAGGAAGTACAGACCTAGACAGAAAATGTGGATCAGAGTTCCCACTGTGTGGCACAAGTATTGTTTGAAATCTTTACATTCTCATGCTTTGCAGTGAGTGTTTCTTCTGGCTGCCACACATCCAGCACTAGAGGCTCTAACATAAAAAGACAGAAGTGACAATCAGAAAATGCTAAAGTTTGGTTCAAAACCAGCTTGAATCACTGAGATCCATTGGTTTTGACTGGGTGTTTTGGGGCCAGCAGGCTGGAGGAGCCAATGACCTAATGGATCAGCAGAACTTGTTCCTATGGTTCACAGCCCTGTTGTGAATAATAAACTGAAACACTTGTTTCAAAAAACAGCACATTGAAGAAATAAAATCAGAACAACAAGAAAATATCTGGTAGTAATGGATATTATTAATTTCCTTTAAAATATTTTAATTAAAAGCCAGATATCTGCCTTAACACTTTGTGATTTGAGATAGCATCAAGAGGTTAAAAAACAGTTTGGCAAACAACATTTAGCAGATCACACGAGCAGTAAAACATCTGATGGAGCTTGGACTCTGTCTAAGACCTTCACTGTGGTAGCTGGTACTAGAATCCTTCAAAGAGCTGAAGGTAAATGGTGCTATTATTTGTACATCTGTAAACAAATTCAATGCTATGGGTCCAAGTGTTGGCAATGTTCAGAGATTTCAGAATTATTTAGAGTGGTCACATTCTCAAACTATGTGCAATTATGGCACAGGACAGCAGAGAATTAGAGCTGGCAGTGGTGCTCCTCTTGGACATGCAGGTTCTCTCCTGTGAGCTCTGTGAAGTCTCTGTGCACTGACAATAACACAAGTGTGGCCAGAGATGATGCATTGCAGGAACATATTTTGACTCAAAATTTACGGTGGAAATCTGTTTAGCATGTGGCTCCCTGTCCTCCAGAGCATACCAAGGTTTAGATGTGACTCACAGAAGAATGGGGTGAACTGGAAACTGGTTGGGTCAGATAAAGCTTCTAGAAGTTCCCAGCCTGTAAGAATGTCTTGGTTTAATGTAAAGCAGCAGCAAGTATAAAGGGTAGACTCATAAAATGAATAAAATCATGAATCATAAAATCATAGAATCCTCTAGGTTGGAAAAGCCCTCCAAGACCACCAAGTCCAACCACTCCCCCAGCACTGCCAAGGCCACCACTAACCCATGTCCTCAAGTGTCACATCCACACCTTTTAAATGCTGCCAGAAATGAAGACTCCACCATGGCCCTGGGCAGCCTGAGCCAGTGTTTGGCAACCCTTTTGGTGAAGAAACATTTCCTAATCTCCAATCTAAACTTCCCCCAGCACAGCTTGAGGCTGTTCCATCTTGCAAAAAAGAGGAATCACAATACAGGAGAAATGGCAAAAAAAAAAGCTGAAAGATAACAGGAAAACAGACAAAACCACTGTCCCTAAGCACATAGGACAAAGATTGTCCCTCCTGAATAGGACTTAGGGAACAACCCTCCAGCCCTGCAGCTCTTGTGAAGAATTTGGATAGATGGATGCATGGAGTGAGTTATGGCCTATGCTCAGCAGGCTTCATGAGCAAACACAGATACCCAAAATGGAGATGTCTCTCTTTGAGCTATTTATCTGCAGGCTCCTGTCAATAAATGGAGTGTTAGAGAGAGACAGAGGCACTTCTACAATCTGATCCTTCTGATGTCCACCTCAGTCACCAGAGCTTAGATGGTTCCTGTTTGTTGGTCCTGGTTTGCTGCCTGTCAAATCCATACTGTTCCTTGTGGCAGCTCTCACAGGCCACTGTCCCCAGGTGCTTCATGTCAGGGAGATAACAGAGAATCACAGGATCACACAGAACCAGCTGAGTTGGAAAAGAGCTCTGAGATCACTGAGTCCAACCTATGACAGAACACCAACTTTGTCAACCAGGCCATGGCACTGAGAGACACATCCAGCCTTGCCTTAAACACCTCCAGGAATGGGGATTTTGCTGCCTCCCTGGGCAGTCCATTCCAATGTCTAATCACTCTTTCTGTGAAGAATTTCTCCCTAGTATTCAACCTAATCTTCCCCTGGAACACCTTAGGACCATGTCCTCTTGTCCTGCCCCTTGTTCCATGGGAGCAGAGCCCAATTCCCTATGGCTGCACCCAGGGAGTTTTGCAGAGCCAGAAGGTCCCCCCAAGCCTCCTTTTTGTCCAGGCTGAGCCATTCCTGGTGCTCCAGGCCCTTCCCCAGCTCTATTCCCTTCTCTGGACACACTCCAGCCCCTCAATGTCCTTCCTGAACTGAGGGGCCCTATTGTATTTGGGTTCCCCCCAGACGAAGGAGGAATTGAGAATCTGACTCCATGTTCTCAGAAGGTTAATTTACTATTTTATGATACTATATTATATTAAAGAATACTAAACTAAACTATACTAAAGAATAGAGAAAGGATAGTTACAGAATGCTAAGAAGATAATAATGAAAATTTGTGACTCTCTTCAGAGTCATGACACAGCTTGGCACTGATTGGCCAGTGAGCCAAAACAACTCACAGCAGAACCCAATGAAACAATCACCTGTGGGTAAACAATCTCCAAACACTCCACATGTGAGCACAACACAGGAGAAGCAAATGAGATAAGAATTGTTTTCCTTTTTCTCTCTCTCAGCTTCCCGGGAGAAAAATCCTGGGTGAAGGGATTTTTCCAGAAAATGTGAATGTGACAGGGCCCAGAACTGGGCACAGCACCTGAGGTGTGGCCCCAGCACTGCCCAGCCCTGGGGGAGGATCCCTGCCCTGGTCCTGCTGCCACATTATTCCTGATTTGAGGAAGGAGAAGGACTGAAATCTGATGACTCCATACCTGGAGCACTGAATTGCTCCTCTGCACTGCACTGATGGTAAATTTGTGTGCTGGTTTCTCCATCAGGCCACACACACTGATCACCACACAGCTCTAAAACATTCCCCCCTGCACTCAGTGTTTCTCCTGTGCTCATGAAGGCTGGATATTGCCATGATAAATGAGGCAAAAAACAATATTGTACTAAAGTAACATGAATTACAGCCCTTCATACCACAGAAAAACATAAATTACCCTAAAATAGCCACATCTCAGATCTTGTCACATAATCAAACACAGTATTTAGCACAATTGTGTCATTTTTCATGTGTGCTCTATGTAAAGTGGCACCAACCACCTTCCTCTTACACTGTGTACATGCAATAGTCACAGAGACAGGAAATAACCAGAGAATATTCTGAGCTGGAAGGGACCCACAAGGATCATAATTTATCTTATTTATTAAAACATTATGCGTTATAGAAGGGTGACCAAAACTTCATTTTAAAGCCTCATTTTATAAAGACAGCACCCATGCCACTAATTTATTCATAGCTTACAGTTTATATCAGCAATTATTACTAAGCAGAAGCAAAGCATATTCAATTTAAATGCTTACATTTTTTTCAAAAAAGGAGAAGAAATGAAAAAACAGAATTAGGAAGAAAATTTACTATTCTTAAAGAATAAATAGACTTCCAACACTGAAAGGACAATTCAAGCAATCAGCCCTGTTCACCATTTATATCAATTATAAATGTAAAGATCAACTAGAATATGGAAATCTCTGGAGGCCAGGAGTATTAAAAATATTATGCAGAATTGTCATGCACTATTCTTAAAAAATAAACTCCAAACCTGTGCGTAATGTGGGAGCAGATAAGCATTTGCAGTCAGGTTGTTGATCCAAAGAGAGTAATTAAAGAAGGTGAGGTCTAAACTTGTCAAAGTCATTTTGCCCTACTTTCCTATTTATAGGTTTCAAAATGGAAAAAGCCTTCAAAAGGATTTGCATCCTAGCTTCCCTCTGTAAGATCCTTCTGCAAGAGATTTGAGAATTAGCTGCTGTGCCTGCAGTATATTAAAATCTTTGACAGCCATCCACTTGGGGAATCCCTGGGAAAAAAAAGAAACAACACACACACAAAAAAATAATATAGCCACCTCGTTTTGCTTCAAAAGCTTCACAGTATCACTTGAAAGTGGAGAATAAATCACTGTTCTTCAGAATTGCTCCTGAGGGTTTTCCATTCCAGGAGGTCCTGCAGAGGGAAGGGTGTGTGGAGGTGCAGCCTCCCACACCTTGTCCTGCTGCTCACCTGGTCCAAAGGTGTCTCCTGCCCCTGTACCAGAGCAGGGAGGAGAGAAGAGCCACTTCCTTCTCTCCCAGTGTGCCTGGGTTGGATAAGGAATAGATCCAGTCCTCTTTCCAATCTCAGCATCACAGAGTCCCAGAATGGTTTGGGTTGGAAGGGACCCATCTCATCCCACCCCTGCCATGGGCAGGGACACCTTCCACAATCCCAGATTCCTCCAAGCCCCATCCAGCCTGGCCTGGAACACAGAAGTGCTGCATAAAAAATAAAAAATACAAGTTCCAAACTTCCCTCACAGACATTTGCTTGAAAAGACAAGATAGTATCGGGGCTCTGCTCTGTTAAAGACAAAATATTCTTTGGGTGAAATCTTTTCAACTATTTCCTGCACCAGTAAATTTTAAACCCTCTTTAAACTCAAGGCTCTGCAAGACAATCTGGTGACATACCAGTGGTAATGTGTTGAAATGTGTTGATAGAAATGTTTTACATGAAAAAGAAAACAAGTTATTAACCTTGAAAGCTGAAAAAATTGACGTTTTTTGTCATTCAATATTTTTGACAAAACCAAGAAAAGTCCATCTTGAAAAAATTTTAACTGCAATCCTGATTAAAAAAAAAAAGAGAGAGAAAAGGAACGACTTCAGTGCAAATTGTTCAACTACTACATTCTCAGCTATGAAAAACTTGCTTTAAATGGACACTTTCAACATTGAGTTTTCCACTTATCACAGGAAAAGAAGTTTTCTTTGAGCAGGTCTGTGCTTTTTAAAATTGACAACTGAGCCTAGCTTTGCCTAAAGGCAACCTCTGGCTCCAAATATATTCTTATGTCTCACAGGCAAATGAGGAAATATTCAGTGGGCAGAGAGCTGTGTGCTGTGGGGGACACGACGTTTTCACAAAACATAACTTTTCCTTTCCATTTATCTCAGCCTCTTTGTGCCAGGCCATGAAAAGGCAGGGAGCTGTCAAACTCCAGCATCACAGCTCTACAAGCAGATAAAGAACACAGATAAAGTGATGAAAATTAAAATATTTTGGGTAAACCAAGGGGAAAAAAAAAGCTGACTCATTTCCTAAACTGTTCCAGTTATTTAGAAAAATAAGCCTGTGAATGGTTCTGTTTCTCTCTTGTTCATTCACTCAGACTTCCCAGCCCTCATTACAAAGTTTGAGTGTTTCTCTTCACAGGGATTAAAGGTGAGCTGACATGGGCAGATGTCATAAATGAAACTGCTTCTTCTACCTTGGCACTTTACAATCCTGAGAGACAAGCAATGCTTAAGGAAATGTGCTTTTTATGCCCACGGTGATCCTGCTGGAGAGAACATCAGTGGAAAGTGTCATTTAGGTAATTAAAAGTGAGAACTAGCAGAAACAGCACCGAAAAACACACAAAAAATATAAATTTTGCCTGGAGGCCTCTTCTGTTATTCTGCTTGTGATTTTGTGGACCAGATTTTTAGCTGAGTAACACGATGCAAGTCCACCCACAGCCAAGAGTAAGCTGGTTTGCAACAGCTGAACATTTAGTCCAGCAGCTTTATGGCATTTCAAACTCCTCCTTTGAATTCTCCCATTTTTTTCCCACTGCTATCACCCTTCCAAGAGAGCATTCATCCCACAACACCTTATCTACAAAGGGCTCTGCAGAAGATATGACCCTTGAATGCTGACTGGGATGGATTGGGAGGAAAGGCTGGCTGCCTTGCTACCCTTAAACTGGTTTAATTTTTTTTTTTTCCTTCCTTAAATCACAGCCTAAATTATCCGGGAGGGAAAACCAATGTTTTAGAAATGGAAAACCCACTCTCCACTATGTACTGATGCCTCTAACAGGAGATATCTCCCCAAGTCCAATCTCTCCAACTTGAGTTTTAAACGAGCCTTCAAATGACACCGCATTTGCTGCTTCTGCACGGCTCTCACCACCTCCTCACCTGTTTGCAGAGGTGCAGAGCCAGTGGCTCTGCATGACTGCCACATCCCCAAGATTTGGCCAATAAACACAGTACTTTTTACCCCAAAATACCACAGGTACCCCGTCCGGGGAGCCCAAGGCTCTGCAGGACAATCTAGTGACATACCAGTGGTAATTGTTCTGACAAGGACCCTCTGAGCAGTGTCACTGGAGGTGACAGGCACTGGCAGTCCCCAGCTTAGCAGCAAGGTCACCGGGGAAAGGCAGTTTCCACTAATGCTGTCAGGCAGAGCAATTGTGGGCAAATCTTTCTTGCTCCCGAGTGACCACCAGCCTGGAGGGCAAGGGATGGCGGGAGGAGTGACAGATAAAGCACGATGCTTAAAAAAAAAGCTCCACCAGACAACAAAAAAAAAAACCCCAACCTATAAGAAAACTCCAAACCAGCTCAAAAACAAACACTAAAACACAACTCCTCCTACCATCCCAACTACCGTGATTCAAATACATATTCTATACAGAACTCTATACAGAAATTCTATACAGAAATGGTTTTCCTCCTAAAGTGAAAAAATTAAAGGAAAGAAAAAAAAAAAAAGAGCACAAAATAAGGAGAAAGGGGCTGGTTTTTTAGCTTCTCTGGTGAAGTGGCAAATGCCTGGCCTGAAGGGCCTCTGTGGAAGCAAGTGGGACATGCATGGAGCCCCCCTCCATCCCCAGGACCTGCCCTTGCCCGAAGCCAAGGTCATCATTCCTGACCCCTTGCAAGTGAATAGGTGGGGAAATGGCCAGTTCTTCTCTCAGGGAACTCGGCACAACCCCCTGCCCAGGGCACAGCCCTTCCCTTCTCTGCACACTCTGCAGGAATTCGGGTCTGCCTCCCACCCAGCAGCTGCATGGGTACCAATGTTAAAGAGACATTCATTTGGAAAGAGGATACTCTGCAAACTGATATGCAAATAAAAGCCATCAGCAAAGAGATGCAGCAGGCAGGAATGGGGGCTCACACACACACACATTGTGTGCTCTCCTGAGTTCGGCATTTCCCTGACCTGACCTTCCCTGGAGGCACCACTTTGCCCAACAGGTGATGTTTGACTCGGTGGTCGGGAGGTGACAATGTGTCAGAAATGGGAAATTCATATCATTTGTATTCCTTTTCCTCTGCTATTCTGAGGGTTGAAAGGGCCACCATTTTAAATTTAATTTACAGGGTATACCGTCTATCTGTTGGAAACACGAGGAAGCAGACCTTGTCCTAGTATTTATCAGACACATGCCGCCCATCTGCTTGAGCTGGGTCGAGGAGGATTTGCTGTTAATCCTTCAGACCCATCTGCAGGGGGTTCAAAATGCTGACCAGAAAGCTAGACAAGATGAGGTTTATTTAATTAAAAAAACTGCTCCGGAGGTTACTGGAAATCACTCTGAAGAAGAAATAGCTTTTGATCATGTCACTTCTAGGGAAGGCAGGAGGGGAAGGGGGGATGGGGGAGGCAGGCAGAGTTTTGCATCAAAATAACGCCGCAGTAAATAAATAAAATGACAGAGCTGCACCAAATAAAGCTGTCCCCACGAGGGGACGTTTCTATCTACCTGTTACATCAAATGCAGGAAAAACGAAGCCCCCACTCCAGCTTGTGTTTCGCCACCACATTGCAGGGCTTGGCCTCTAATCTGGGCAAAGTATGAAAGGCAGAAATTGGGTTACTCGTGCACACACACACCCCAGCACACACACACACACACACACACACTCACTCACTAATCTGCAGGTTTGTTTGCTTGTGTGCAGCTGAAAAGGAGACACACACAACCTCGAAAACAACTCCAAAACATGCAGCACTTTAAAGCCTGGCATTTCTTATTTGCCTGCTTTTTGGGGAGAAGCACAAGTTTCTGACGAAGTGGTTGAACTTCAGCTTTATTGCTTTAATGTTTAATTGCTGCTTTGCATAATCGATGCTCGAGATCCATTTATGTGGAAGTGAGAAACAATAAAATACCATCTCCATTTGCTCTGCTGAAAACGGACATCTGTTAGTAACAATATTAATTCTAATGAAATATTATGTACACAACTGGTTAAATGTAGTGCTGCTATTTGGGAGAAGTGGCTTTTCATGGGAATAATCCTTATTCTTCCAACTCCTGATTGTTATTGTATGGCAATATAATGCATAACAATTCTCAAAGTAGCTCGGACAGAGAATTTGCCCCTGCCTCTCCCAGGGCTCTGTTCCTAATCAGATTCCTCTACTGGGGGTTATACAGTAATTTTCTTTTTGTTTGATGTTGTTTGGGTGTTTTTCTTCCTAAGCACAAACATCCACAGGAAAAAAAACAAAAACAAAACACAGAGGCAGAACTGAGCACCAAGGAGAACAACAGTCAGCAAACTGCAATACTCCTGACAATAAACTGTGAAACAGGGTCTGGCACTGCTGGTCCTGTACCCAGCACACCGGTGAAATACAGCTCCATCTAGGGACAAGGTACCTGCAGAAGCGATGGATTTTGGAAACCAGGACCGGGAACAATGGGGAGATCTCATTCTCCTGCAGAGAGGCAAGTAAAGATTCATGCTGCTTGGGATCAGATAGCAAGAATTGTGCTTTGTGGCTGAAGATAACCTCTGAGCAAAGTAACTTTATCTGCAGCAAATTATTCCTTAGCTTCCCATTGCAGGATTTGCTTCACCTTAGTCTGAAGCAAGTGGTGCTGGCTACTATCAGATAGAGGGGTAGAGGGATGTCTGCTTTGATTTAATAGAGAAGTTCCCATGGAAAGTGCTTGGGCAAAATAAGAAAATCTCATCCAAGGATTGTGGAGAGAGAAATTCACTGAATTTCTTTTATTATGGCCGGGTTAACCAACTATGCAGAGATTTGACCACACAGATAAAAGGTCTGATGCTTAGCAGGCCACTGAAATGGATGTGCTCCCTCCTGGATATATTGCTGCAAGTTATCTGTGAGTCTTTTGTTCTCCTGAACCTCCCAGTCCACATCTTTTTTATTGTAAACCGGGCATTTCCCGTAGTTGTTTGTTCTCAGTCATGTAAATGAGACATTAACCCTTCCTAACTGTCCATTCCCGAGCTCACAGCCCAGGGCTGTGTGGGATCTGACACCCAGCCCTGCCTGCCCTTGCTGCCTTAATTCAATTTAATATTTTTTCCTGCCCTTTACTTCATCTGTGGCAGCACTGACAGGAAGAATCATACAATTTGCTGGAAAAGATCTCCAAGATCTTCAGTCCAACCTTCGACCAAAACCTAAACCCATTAAACCACATTGCAAAGTGCCAAGTCTGCCTGCTTTTTGAACATTTCCAGGGATGGTGACTCTGCCACTTCTTGGGGAGTCCATTCCGAGGCTTAACCATTCTTTCAGTGAAGAAATATTTCCTAATACCCAACCTGAACCTCTTCTTAGTGCAACTTGATGCCGTTCCCCCTTGTACGGACCCTAAATGACTGCATTTAAAAGGTAGCAAAGCCCAATTTCCCAGTGCAGAGACTTAAAGCACACACAGATCCTGTATTTACACATGCAGAGTGGAATTTGCACATGCAATTAAGTTGATTGACATTTTCTCACTGTGTAGATACTTCCATCAGCAAACATTTGGGCAAGCAATCAAGTCAGTTATATTTTTTAAATGCCCACCCTGGCATGCAGAAGGAAATGTCCCAGCCAGGCAAGGAAGCAGCAAGGACACAACTTGGATGAGTTCATCTGAGCACTTAAAATCACAGAAGCCTTTAGGTTGGGAAAGCCCTCTGAGATCATCCAGCACTGCCAAGGCCACCACTAGCCCAGGTCCCCAAGTGCCACATCCACACAATTTTTAAATCCCTCCAGGGATGTGCACTCCACCACTTCCCTGAACAGCCTTTTCCAATGCTTGACCACCCTTTCAGTGAAGAAAGTTTCCCTAATATCCAAACTAAACCTCCCCTGGCACAACTCCAAGCCATGTCCTCATGTCCTGTTCCCTGGAGCAGCCTCTAACCCTCACCTGGCTGCCCCCTCCTGTCAGGGAATTGTGCAGAGAGAGAAGGTTCCCCCTGAGCCTCCTTTTTTACACTTTTCAACAAAGGTAATGAACAGGAAACCAGAGAGGCAGATGACAAAAGCCACTGGCTCTGGGAAAAGTGCCTACGAGGTGGTGTTAAAAGTGTCTCAGGAACAAGAGAAGATCACCTGTGATGTCACTTTGGTCATAATTAGTTGGCAAAGAAAACAGCAAAGTCAAAGTCACAGTGGTGCACCACAGCCCTCCTGTTAACAGAGCGAGGCTATCGATCCCATCACTCATTTATTTAGGAGATAGAATTTTAAACAGGAATAAGAACAGAGTTACCATCAAATCAGCTGTCAGCTGGATGTCATCCTAGGCAATTAGCATGCTCCTAATGTGCTACAAATTTTAAGCCCAAATTATGTCCTCAGATGCCTGCGTTCAGCTCACACTGACTCTGCAGAGCACAGGGTTTAGAGCACGGAAAGAACAGAAGATCTGCAGGCAGATACTGCAGAGGCTTTGGACAAACAGCCCTGGCTGGGAGAAGAGGAATGGGAGAGGAGATCCACCCTGGCTGCTGCCAGCAGAGCAGAAAGTGTGAAAACCCCTTCCTGCCAGACCGAGTGAGCAAACCTGCAAGCGTGCTGTCTTCTGCCCAAAGCAGCCCTGGGAATGGGCTGCAAATACATTTGTAAGCACTACAGGTAGTTAGTTATTAATATTTCTGGGGCTGAACCTCAGCAGGTATAAGTCATCCAAATTCCACTGATTTCCTTGGTTTGTACCAGCTGTGGCTCCATCTCTGTGTTATTACAAAAGACAATAAATCTCTTCTTTGGGCCAAATTTAGTCCCAGCTATGTCTCTGTGACTGGATTAACTGCACTGAAACTAACAGGGAAAAGTCTGAGCTTGGTGTGGGAAATGAGAACAGAACGTGGCTGCAGCATTTGTTAAAGCAGAAAAGAAACACCTTCCCACCTATATGGGAATATATTTGTTCCACATTGGGCTGATGGAACATTTTCTTTAGAATAAAGGGGAAACAAACTGCTTTACCTTCAAAAAAATGAGATTTCACTCAAATCAAGACTTTACACACAGGAAAGAAAATGTTTCCCAGAAATGAGTTCTGTTTGGAAAAGTGATGGTTCTTGTTTTGTTCTACATCTGCTCAAGCCAGCACACTGCAGGCTGGAAGACTTGTAATTCCCTCAAGTAATCAGCTGCTGGAAGAAATAAGGGCATGTTATGGAAGACACAGTTTAACCAGTCATAGGATTTCCTGGGATCACAGGAAACAGAGCTACAGCTCCTGCAAGCAAGAGGCTGTTCAGGCAGAGGCAAATGATGACCTGATTCAAACAAAAATATCTCATTTTAGCTCAAAATGTCAACACGAAACACTCTGACATTTGCAAATCAATTCTTTTCAGGAATTATCTGTTCCAATTTGAGATGAAAACAAATATGAAAATACCAGAATTTCCCATGGGATGGAAACTCTATTTTTCAATGAGCGGTAGGAAGTATATCCATTGAGAGGTCATTTCTCTATTACAAAGCCACTGTTTTCTATGGCTGTGCCTAAATGCAAATAAAAAGACACTCCAGGACTTGTCTCAAAGCTGGATGGCCACCTGGCTTCCTCACATGGAGATGCCACAAGGTCCTGACCCCCCCTGTTCCAGACTACCCTTGTGTGGATAATTTTTTTGTAATGCCAAACTGGAATTTTCCATGATGCAAGTTGTGGCTGCTGCCCTCTTATCTGTCCAAGTGTTCCTCCAAGAACAGTGTGGCTCTGTCCCCTCTGTGACCACACTGAAGCCAGGTTGTGGATCTCCCCTCTCAGCTTCCTCTGGCCAAACCAACCCAGAGCTCCCAGGCTCTGTGTGCCCACCCCGCAGGCTCCTGTTGGATCAAGGAGCCCCAGACTCTGCACAGATCTCCACATTTACTCAATGAGAGGCACAAGTGACAAGGGGTCTAGTGTTTGGACTTGCTCCCTGCACTTCTTTTCCTTGGCAGCACAGCCTGGGTTGTGATGGGTTTGATGGCATATTCTAGCTCTCCCCAGCACGTGGCCACACTCCTGTCTAGGATAACCCATTTCAGCTCTGTAGTCTTCAAAATGGACCAGAGAAAATGATTTACACCTGGTCTGGGTGAGTCTGGCTGAGCCCTGGGCAACTCCACCTCCATTCGTGTTCAAACACATGAAGTTGTGATTGCAAATAATCTCCCTGCCTATTCCAAGCAGCAAAACAAGCAATGACAGAGCCAATGGTCCTGGGGAGAACAGCCCAGTTATGGAATTCATAAGTGGACAGCAGCGTGTGGAGCAGGAGATTGTGTGTGTTTGGCAGGGGGGTGGCAGATCCCAGCACCAGAGCAGAGAGAAATGGAAAAGCAAACAGGCAAGGAGAGCAATATGTAATTCCTTGCACCAAAGCACACGGCGGTCATGCTACAAAGCTGACTGCAAGGGAAATGCTAAATGCATTTTCAAGCAGCTTTTCATCATCTTTTAATGCAAAGTAAGAGCTGGAAACAAAAGAGGGAGGCCAGCTCTGTGCATACCTCCAGCCAGGGCTCTGTGGAGAGACAGTGGCATCAGGAAAAACAATCTCAAAGGCCAGGCCAGCAGAAAGTGCCCCACAGATCCAGTGTGAATAACAAGAACTACACGTGACTGCCTTCTCTTGAGACTCTGATCACGAGTCTAGGCACCTTTTCCCCCTCACACAACCCAGCCCACACAAAACAGCTGCCCTGCATTGGGATATTTGTTCTTTTGGTCACTTTTAACACTGTGTTTCCACAGGAAGCTGTAGCTTTCTTGCCAGAGGATGAATTCCCCAGTATCTTTGGTAGTCCCCTGCTTTCTCTGTCTTGGTGCCAGGGGGTTGCACCTCACCAAGGAAGGGCTTTGCTCCTCAGATAGCCATGGAAAGGTTTTCCCCAATTTAGCTTTGGAAGAGACCTTAAAATCCCCTGAGCAAGAAACTCTTTCACAGTTATTCATCCTATAGTCTCACCTTCTGTTCTCTCTCTGTTCCAAAATATTCAGCCTTTCCCTTCCAGCCACCTCTGGCTACACCTTATTATCACAGCAATTACACATCTCGTGTCTCCAACTTCTTTAAATAGAGCTGATTAATATTCAGACTTGGCAATCCCTTGATTAAACAAGACACCCACAAGGAAGCCACTACTAGGGACCAGTTGCCAAACTGGAAATTCCTTGTTGAAAAAAAAAAAAAAAAAGAGAGAAAGAGAGAAAGAGAGAAAGAGAGAAAGAGAGAAAGAAAGAAAAGAAAGAAAGAAAGAAAGAAAGAAAGAAAGAAAGAAAGAAAGAAAGAAAGAAAGAAAGAAAGAAAGAAAGAAAGAAAGAAAGAAAGAAAGAAAGAAAGAAAGAAAGAAAGAAAGAAAGAAAGAAAGAAAGAAAAGAGGAAAAAAACCCCAACAACCCAGCTCTTTCATCTGCTTCCTATGAAGTCTCATCTGCGTCCGTGTCACCGTGCAGAAGGCAATAAGGGACGATGTCGACAGATGGGGAGCTGAGGACACAATTCACCCAGCCTTCAAGAAAGCTTACAGTCCCATACTATACATTAATCCACAAGGTCAGTAATGGGGAGGGGGGGAGCCACCAGCCCTGTAAGCAGATAAGGAATTAAGATGGAGGTAGCAGACAAAGAGGGCACGTCTGCAGCGTTTAGCGCAGAGCAGGGGATCTGCTGGAATGTCACCGGGGGCAACAGGGGCCCTGGCCAAAGGCACGAGGGGAAGGAAAGAGCAGAGGGAAAGAAAAGGTGCAGGAGACACTCGTCCAAGTGACAGTCAGTGCTGAAGAGGGAGTAAATTAATCCAGGATGACACTGACAGACTAGGATTAAGTAGCTCACCGATGTCATTAGGTTGCATGCACATATAGATGAGCTAACGAAGACAGGGACAATGCTTACCCCAAATAATTGAGGACACGGGAAAAAAGGGTCAAGGGAAGGTTATAAAAATAGATTAGGAAGCTTCCAGAAGAGGCTTTCAAGCCAGCCCTTTACTCACTTGCTCCCTTGCTAAAATATCTATTTCTATTCTGTTGTTACCTATCTGTGTCCCTTGTCCTTCTAGCTCCTCTCTTTCTCCTCCAGCCTGTCCAAAATACCAATTCCTCTCCCTGATTTACCACATGTTGGCCTGCTCTCCAAATACCACATTGCCTCCCAGACCTCCATACATCCTTTGGAGCTTCATTTCTCTCACAGCAGCCATCACCAGGGTTCAGCTGATGAGAGGACCTTGCCGAGAAATTTTAACTCAATCATCACACAACACCATGGGTCCAGAGCTGGCACAACCAATGTGCATCACTTTTTTAAATGGTAAAGAATTTTAGGATCATCACTGAGCTCAGCCTGCTAAATAGTGAGCTCTGGTTCTCTCTTCCCTGCACCACTGACTTTGTGTATGATCAGATGCATCACCTCAGTTTTGCTGTTCCATTCCTCCTGCCCTCTCCCAGCCTCCTGCCTGCTTCACCTAAATTTTTTCTGGGGAGTTCCTCTTGTTTTGGTGGTGTAACAGGCAGGGCACAGCCTCTCAGGTGTGGTTTCAGGACCAATGTCCAGCAGCACATCTGCCAATAAAGGGCAGGGGTGCATTTTTCATCTTTGTCCTTCACACTGGTTGATATTCTCAAATTTTAATTCTTTTAATGGCTAAGGTACAATTCACTGCAGAGGCACAGGACAGGAGGTGGATGTGCATATTTGAAAATGGGAGCAGCAAGTGGCTTCAGGTTCCACCTCTGAGCTCTCCAGGGGTAAGGATAGTACTGACAATAAAAGAACACAGCCCTTTCATTGTGTCGCTCCATCCATAGGCTTTCCTGACACTGTATTTTCAGTTTCTTCCAGAGCTTGCCCATTCAGGGTACTCAAGGCTCTCTGCCAGCAAACTTTCACTCTCCCACACTGGAATAATGAAAGCTGAAGGCTGGTAATATTTACATCAATGAGAAACTGGGTTAAATCATGTTTGGTAAATTAAAAAATGATCAGTCTCACTCGGAGCTGGAAGTGAGATAAAACTTAACTATATATGACCCAAGCTAGAAAAATAAGAGAGCTATTTCCCATCTAAGGCCTCTGGTTATGGCCTCTCTGCCCAGAGCAGGGACATTCACCAAGAATGTGCTGGCTTCTTTTGTTTCAGCTTCCCTTCCTCATGACTTGCAATTAGCATTTCTTAATGCAGCTCAGCTGAAGCCACCCCCAACAGAATCCAAAGTTGCTAACTACAATGTCATCGTGCACCATAACGAGTGTTTGCCTAGAGATCAATAGGTGAGGCCAGTGTTAATTGTTAAATTAAACATAAACATTGTCAAAACACATCCCTCGTTATTCTCCACCTGATGACATGAACCTGGAGATCCCTTGGTGACCTTATATTCAGGCTCTGTGACCTTCAGGTGGTTTGCATCAGATTACCTTATGCAAACTTGGTGCTTTAATTGATCATTTTAGAAAACAGCAGATTGCAGAACTCCTGCTGTCTTAGAAGGGATTTCTTTAAGAAATGTTCTCTGAGGAGGGTAAAAATACCTAGAGGGTACTTGGGAATATTTGTAGTGTACAGGGCGACTGGCGTTAGATATGTCAGAGTTTGGCTGCAGCCTTTCATGGTAGCATCCACCCCTAACCTGCCTCAGTCATCCCCTGGACTCACCAGAGACAGGAAAGTGCTGCAGAGCAGAGTGTTTCAGGTGACAATTTCCAGATGCTTTGCTGCCTGGTGGGATTCTGCTCCTGCTGAAGCCACAGGAGGAGTCACAGTTCTGAGGACAAGCACCATGGATGATGCAGGAAGCGTTTACTGGTGAACATAAAAATTATTGTGCTCCAACACAACACAAGCACACTGCTCTCAGTGACTAAGTGCAGTTACATTCCTTGTAGCAGTGAACAGGAGCTGATTCCTGCCCTGCTCCACCTTCCTACTGTGCTGCTGCTGCTTTCAGGTAATTAGAGCTTGCCAGAGGCTAAAATAATTACTCTGACATGCATTACCTGCCATGTGCATCTTAGGTGTTAAATTTTCTGTAGAGTTCAGAGGGCTGTTCCAAGCCTGGACACTCTGGTTCTTTACACCAGAGGGAGCAAAACTGCACAGGTTCCATGAGTTTATCAAACACCATCTTAAAACTATTGGATTATTTTTGTCCTGCTCACACTGGCGGGGTCTGCTGCAGATCCCCTTCCCTCTGTCAGTTAAAAGCTTCCCTCCAACTTCCAGCCCTGATTTATTCAGAGCCAGTTCCTGCCTATTTGTTCTTGTGCCAGCATTTCAGCTTATATAGCTCTTATCCCTCCCTAGTGTTTACCCCCCCCCTCGGTGCATTTCTGGAGAGCAGGCCTATCTCTTCCCAGCCTTCATGTTATTAGGCTGAACAAGCCCTGCTCTTTCAGCCTTCTTTCATAAAAATAGGTTCTCCATTTCCCCAGTCACCCCAGTAACCCTGCCAGTCTGAATCTTAAACATGGGCAACCACAACTGTCCCGCTTCTGTTTTCCTCCGTGCCTCCTGCAGCAGCATTAACTCTGCCACAACTCTGCAATAAAATGGAAATATTCGAGGGCTGGGCTTGTTCTGCTCACAGCCAGGTTGCACAGTGGCCCATCTCCATTCCCTAAGCATTTAACAGAGTCTTTCTCTACATCTGTCTTTCAAGCTGAAGAGCCCATGGTTTAAGACAGCAGCTTCTATTATTGGTTCCAAAGTGCATTGCCTTTGTACTTGACAATACCCAAATTCTGTGTGTTGATCCCAATCAACAGTGCTTCCAAATTTTCTATCAGCTGTGTGTTTCATTAGCTCAAGCAACCCTATAACCATTTTCCACCTCCTTGTTTCTTCCTCCCAAGTCACCTTCCACCCTTGCCCCTTTGAACATGCTCTGACCCACGACAGAGCACTGCTTTTAATCCTCCTCTTCTCCATCATCATCTCATATTCCCTGCACAGCACAATATATTCAATTCTTCAGAGGAGCCCAGCTAGACTGGGGCATGCCACTGTTCTTAACTTCACAGAGAAAGCTCTCCAAGGAGCCCAGCACTCCATCTCTCACAAACCCAACTCGCATTTATCCCATTGTCATGTGCCTTCACATGTTCAGTTATTTAAAAAGCTGCTCTAAAGCACTGCATAGTCTTGAGGTACAGCCAGGAGTTTCCCTAATCACTTTTCAACAGCTGCTCCATCCTTTATTACAGGTACTGTTTGCTGCTTCCCAGTCAGATGCTCAGGGCAGAGTACTCAGGCTTTGAGCAGTTTATTGAGAGTCTTTGCCACAGGAATGGTGATTCCATGTGGCAGCTCCTTCTCCCTCCTGGGGCTGATCTGATCCTCCCAGACCTGAACACATGAATTGCTTGGAGTTCTGCATGTTGCACATGGCCCTCTCCAGTTCTATCCATTCCCACTCATTCCCATTATCCATCCTCATCCCTAAGGAAAGCCCAGGTAGTGTCTCTTCAATGCCTGCATGACACACACTAATCCCTCACCCATGCTCTATGCCCTAACCCCACCATTATTTTTCTTTTCATTAAAGGGCTGGTGTTTCTTTTATTGTTTCTTTTATTGTTTCTTTTCCTTACTGTGCAAGTTCCTTTCAGCTTCATACCCAAACTTTAGACCTGCATCTCCTAACCTTCAAGACAAGGCTTCTTTCCCTGGTCTACCCCTTCTCCCATTCCTAGCACATTCCATTTCACTCCATATATCCATTTCAAACCTATTTTTTCAAAGCTCAGGTCTAAACCCCTTCCTGACAGGTTTTGTTTTCCTCATTGGTCAACAATGCCAAGTCTAGATAATTCCTACACCTTCTTTTGAAAAATGCCCTGCATTTTACGTGTCCAAACCTTGGAGTTGTCCTGTACCCTGCAGGTGTTGAACACTGTGGAAGTGTTCAAAACCAGGGTGGATGTGGCTCTGAGTAACCTGGTTGAGTGGAAGGTGTTTCTGCCCATGGCAGCAGTGTTAGAACCAGATAATCTTGAAGGCCCCTTCTGCCCCAAAACATTCTGTGACTCCATGATATGATTCTGTGATACCCTAATTTCACCTGCTTTAGACAAATGTGCAGTCTGGGGACTCTTTCTTTGCCTTTCTTAACAGCTACCAACCTTTCTGCACCAGGATCATCCCACAGATCAAATTCTCTGTATGGTTGAGGCCACACACGTCTCTCCTCAAGTCCACGCCGGCACAACCGAGGAGTTATTGGTGCTCCATGGAAATAAGTTGCCTTTTGACTGTTCCTCAAGTGGAGCCCTGTGTAAACCACACAATTTTAATTTGCTGGAAGGAAGAAGAGCACTTTGATATCCACCCTCCCCTTCTGTCACACAAGATCTGCCATGACTGCAATTTCATAACTTCGGGACTGCCGCACAGCAGCGAGGACATGGTTCTTGGTAAAGTCAATAAACCCAACACAGTTCAGTTTCAGGCTTCCTGATATTTTTCCCCTGTATTGTTAAGACCATTTGTTCCTCTCCTAATAAACACATTTATTCATTTTACACAGATGTGAGAGTTGATAATTACTTAATAGCACGTGAGTCTCAAGCGTGGCAGGATCCACAATAAAACACTGAGAATCAACACTGAAATTCCATCTAGATAAGAAGGACACACAGAACTAGATTTAAAAGGACTCTAAAAAAAATCTAAAACAGCCTCCTTACCTTCCCCTCTTTATGAAAAACCTGGAGAAATAACAACAAAGCAAGGGATGGAAAGAGATGGGAATCTCCAGAATTCGACTTCTCCACACCATTAATTGTGGCAGTTAGAAGAATCAAGCGCTTTGGACAGATTTTGCTGGGATTCTGGAAAGCGCTTTAACATGGGTTTAAGTTTACCCTCTGTTTGGAAAGTACTTAAGTATAGGCTTAACTTCGAGCAGACATTTAAGTCCCCTTGACTTTAACATGTGCTCAAGTGCTACCTACAAAGGAAGCATTTTCCTGAAGCAGGAGACCATCTTGGCTTAGGCACTGGATTAGCTGTCAAGAGACAGGGATTTGTTCCTGGCTCTAGCCCTGGCCATTGGCAGGGTGAGCCCAGGCAAATAATATCCCCACTCCAGGCTTCAGTTTCACCACCTGGAAAAAGGAGTGGACTCTGCTGCCCTTTGCGAAATGCTCCAGTGTTTACGCATGGGAAGCGTTTATTTAAGAAGTACACAATATTTTTAATTATTTTCAGGGCTTTCTTGCAGTGTCCTTTCAAACTGGCTGCTGGATAATGAAGGATCTTGGTTGCACATCCACCCATCCATATTAATTCAGAATGAGAACTGACTTGTTCTGGCCGATTTCCACTCTCTATACATCTCTTCAAAACACCTTATTTTTTATTTTAGCATTAAAAATTCCATTGAAGTTAATGGGTTATTAAGTTGTTGGATGCATTTTACACCTTCATATGTGAAGTGAGTTTGGATTTTCATTAGTTAGAGCTAACACAAATTTTCAATAAAATATTAACCAAACACACAGAGAAATAGTTCATGTGGATCTATCCACTACTTCAATAAAATTAACAGACTTAGATATTTACTCTTGCCCCAGCAGTAATATTTTCCCACATTACATTTCAAACAATGAAATGACACTAAATTCATTTAAAACAAATTTATATTATTGTTATTTTAAACAATACTTAATTCAATTTCAGTGTTTGGCATGCAAAGTTTGAAAATATCAATATTATTGTTTAATGTAAAAAAATAATAATAATTCAGCTACAAAACATTAGCATATGCAAGCTTCCCAAATGAGTTCCAAGGCTGGTATTTACATTAAACTGTAAATGAGCAAAACCAGCCAGATGTAACTGTGCCATTCAGAGAAGGGGATGCTAAGATTTAAAAACCAGGGCATTCAGCCCCAGTTTCAGCCCTCTCACCTGCACTCAGTGGAAGCTCATACAGGGAAGTGCCACCACAGGTTTGCTGTGAATTAAAAACAGAAGGGCATGAGGATGAAGAGAGATAGGGAGGCAACTCACATACTGCTCACCTGGGGAGATTTCTGGGCCTTATTTGCCACCAGCAAACCTCAAAATATGGGACAAGTATATGGGGGTGTTTGGGCTGCTGAAGAAAAGGTTCTGGGGAGAGTTTAAAGTCCCTTTCAGTGGCTAAAGGGGCTCCAAGAGAGCTGGAGAGGGACTTGGGACAAAGGCCTGGAGTAACAGGACAAGGGGGAATGGCTTCACACGGACAGAGGGCAGGGTTAGATTGGAGATTAGGAAGAATTTCTGGGTTGTGAAGGTGGGGAGGCCTTGGCACAGGGTGCCCAGAGGAGCTGTGGCTGCCCCTGGATCCCTGGAAGTGTCCAAGGTTGGATGGGAATCAGAGCAGCCTGGGGTAGTGGAAGGTGTCCCTGCCCTTGTCAGGAAATGGGACTGGATGAACTTTAATGTCCCTTCCAACCCAAACCATTCCTGATTCTCTATGACTGGTGGATCAACCCACCAGGATCACCCCCAAACGTCAGCTCTGCTGAGCTGTGGTGTCCCACAGCCAGAACAATCCACGGGATCAATCTCTCTGCCCGTGGGATCTAAGACCAGCTCATGGGGGAGCAGTGTCAGCACTGCGCAGGAAATTCCACTTTGGGCAAATGTTGGAACAACAAACATTCCAAAGCTTGCAAACCGCATGGAGAGTCAAGACGTGTCCCTGAATGCTCCACCAACAGGGAGGAGATGCTGCACCACCTGGGAACAATGGCCTGGACAGTTCTGAAAATGCTCCCTGAAAATGGCCAGGACAGCTCTGGCTGAGCTCTTCCGTTAATGACAACATTAACATTTTTACGTTAATTAAAATGGCAGAGCCCACAACAAACGTGTGATTCACAGCAAGCTTCGAGAAAATCACAAAGTGTATTTAGGTTTGATCTTTACCTGCTAACAGCCCTTTAAAACCCTGCTAACAGTTGCCCTTCGAGGATGCCTTCCCCACGTTCAGCGCTTAGAGGAGCTCTGATTCAGAATAAAACAAGTGGCTAGAAGAGTATGTGGGTATTTAGCTAATTATATGTCTGGTAAATTTGTGTTTTAAAACAATGCTGCTTGTCTCCTCCCTCTGTAGAGTGCCAGTTCACTGGAGTGTTTCCCATGGATTGGCAATTAGCTGTAATTAGGTCTTGTGATTTCCCCATTTGTCCTCATGTCACAAAGTTTACTACTGGAAACGCTCATTTGGATGGTAGGTGGCTGCTAATTGCAGCAGCAACAAAAACCATTGGCAGCTGCAGCACCTGAGTTTGCTGTTGGATCAAGCCATTGCTCCCTGCTCCCAACTTTTCAGGAGGATTTTGCAGCTTTTTGGCTGGGTCAAGCTGCACTGAAGTTAGGAACAGGGGACTTACCCCTGCCTGCTGGCTGACAGGTCAGAGCAATTCCTGTTTTCAGAGCCCAAACTGAGCAGGTGCTAAAATTTAGAGGGGAGGAACTGATCTCTTTTTATAATTTATTTTTCCAGAAAAAAACCAAACAAAAACAAAAAACAAAACCAAGAAACCACACCTGTCAGTATTAAACTGATAATTTACTTCTGGAATTCAGATCTGCCTGCGACTGACATGACCTCAGTCCCATGCAAGGTGGTTTTGTGTAGTTTGCAGGGCCAGTCTGCTTTGCTTTTCCAAGGAGGATGGGAGCAGAGGCAACAGGATCAAGGTGCAAAGGAAAGCATGAGAAACCTGGTCCAGTGGAAGGTGTCCCTGCTCATGGCAGGGGATCCCTTTCAACCTAAACCATTCTATGATTTTACAATTATAAAATTAGGAAAATCTCTGCAGAGTGAGATTTGGGAAGTGGTGAAGGAGACGGGTGGTGGCACAGTTCCTTTTAAAATTTAGCTCTTTAAGAACAGGTTAAGGAAAGAGTTAGCAAGATTTTGGTTTTGTTGGGTGCTGGAGCTAGGAGATGGACTGAACAGCTTCCTAAAGGCCTTTTGAGCTGTATTCTTTGGGTTTGGGAGTAGCACAGTCCCACCATTGTAGATGTTGCTTCACGGTGTGTGCATTTGTCACGTTAACTCATCCGGGCAACCAGTCCCCTCTCCTGGCTGGGCCTTCTAAGCTCTTAAATGCATTCCCCTGAAGAGTGCACAGCAGAAGGGCGTATTTGACAAGCACAATTGGAGATAAGCAGCCCTGAGGAGTTTCAGGACATTGAAGAAAGAAAATAATCTTCTGGTTTCTTCTTCGCACAAAAAAAAAAGATTTAAAATAACTCCATCCCCTCTGGACTGGAGAAAGAGACACTCTAAACCAGATAATCTCCAGCTCTTAGACAGAACATTTTCTCAGTTGATCTCCAAGATCTTTGCTAAGGAGGTCAGCAGCATGATCCTGTTTTGCTGATGCACACAGGTGTGCGGGTCTGGGTTGTGGCCACGGTGCCAGGTGAGCAAAGGGTGGGAGCTGTTTTCCCCTGCTGGGAGGCAGATGCAGGCTCGTGCTCAGGGCTCCTTGCAGATGGAGAGCCCAGCACCTCCAGCCTGTACATCTGTGTGGGCAGAGCAGCTGGGCCCCAGCAGAGCTAAGCTGGCCATGTCTAAGTCCATCAGCAGACACCATAAGACCAGCTCTTTCTTAGCACTCTGCAGATGCTCTGTGCCTCCCCTGGCAGCCTGTGTGGGTCACAGAGCTCACGGACTGCTCTCATTCCTCTTCCTCACCACTCTGCATGGACACAGTACCAAAAACTGGCTCAGTTCTCCCCACAGGTCACAGGGTGGAGGAGGAGTAGAGCTGAAGGCACCATCCCATTGTCCTGATGCTTTCCAAGGATGTCTTTGCCAGGAGCAAGCACGTTCATGGATCACACATGTGGCTGTGCACATTCCACCTGCAGAGATGTCAGCTCTTTGTCTGGTAAATGCTGCTGTGACAAAGCTGTTCCCTATCACTCCCTTTTATTAAATGTTTGCAGCAGCACTGGCTTAGTGCTGCTTCCCTCAAACCCCACAATCTTAAATTTAGGGCTTGCAATAGAGGGAAAGCACAGGAGCAGTGTATGTGCACAGGTGCAACACCTAAAAATTCAAAGTCTGGTGGTCCTGATATCATGTGAGACTTTATTTATTTCTTCAGTCAAGCTTTGCAGGGAAAAAAAAAAACCCAGAACTAAAAACTATCTCGTTTATTTTTGTCTGGAACTGCAGGGCAGATGAGTTTTCCAGAAGGAATAGAAGGCTGCCATCGATTTTATTATTGAGTCAGTTTTAATGAGTCACAGTATTTTTGGAAGGCTTTTAAGATTACTGTAAAGTGCTTAGTTACAGTGGCTACAGGTGCCAAGGCAGGAAAGGAAACAACAAAGAAATGCACAGCAGCTGTATTGCTACGCTTCCCCTCAGAACTGGGATCAGCAGAACAACACACATGGCAAATGCAAAAGAAAATAGGAGAAGATGTAAGAGATGACAGAAGTCAGCATGGTCAGCTCCTACGCTGAAGCAAAATGCATTTTATTTAAGGAACTGTCCAGTGCTCCTTAGCTGCGAGTTGGAAGGGGTCACTGACAGGCTCTGGATTGCCAGACGTTCAGTGAATCGTGTGTTTGCCTTTCAAGCTGTCCTTTGGTTGTAAGTCATTTGCTCCCAGAGCTGCCAAGCTCTGCCACTGCCATCCTGTGTTGAATGAGACTGTGGAAACATCTCATTTAGCAGATGAGAGAAGGGAAAGCAGAGAAGGGGGAAAAGAGGTGGTGTGAAGAGAAAAAATTCTTTTTTTTCTTTGTGACTTGAACAGACTTGCCTTTTTTCTTTTTTCCCTTTTTTTTTTTTGCCTGTACCATTCTGCACACACAGGGCATAACTTCCAGAGCTCTTAAGGATGATCTGTGTTTTCTGGCAAAAAATTATTCCGTGTTTTCCACTAAACAGAAGGTGCTAGAAACCACATTCTTAATATCCAGAGATGGAAAACAAGCAGCCTGGGAAATAGAGGGCTGGAAGAAAATCTTCCAGTTACCACTCGATGTGCCACCTGGATTTTCAGACCCTTCCCATGATGTTTGGGCTCAGAGTCGGGCAGAAGCAGCAGCCATGAGCTGGAGCAGGAGTGACTGAACACGCACAGGGCACAGGGCTGCCTTTGCTCATGCACAGCGAGTGTCGAGTGTCGGGATGCACAGCCAGTGTCGGGATGCACAGCTGGACCCTTGCATATGCAAATTCCAGCCTGGAGTGCTGCACACACCCCAGAAATCACCTCAGACTATGCAGGCCCGTTTTCCCTCCCCTCCTGCCTCCCCCATTCCTGCCAGCAGCGGGGGACAAGCACGATATTCTCCAGGCACCGCCGGCATCACGGCATCCTCACCGCCGGCCCTGGAGATGCCACATAGCAACCTGGGCAGCAGCCACGCACAAACCCGGGCTGGGAGAGGCGGGGAGAGCAAAGGGAAGCGCTCATTGTCTGTGTGGGCCCAGCCTTGTGTCTGCTCAGCTCTCGGTGCATGGCTGGCAGCGGGCCCGGCGCTCGGGCCTTGGCGGGCGGCCAGGCGCGGAGTGGCAGGCACCTGTCCCTGCTGGGAGACCTGGCGACCCCGGCGTGCCCGAACGGTTAGTTGTGCTCTAACATCACGTCTACTCGAATTTACCTCAGGATTTCCCCCCTCCTGGTGCCAGGGAGCTCGGGCGGTGCCAACTGCTTCGCCACGGATGAGGCGAGGCGCGTTCCCAGGCCGCACGCGGGGCACCCCCCAAGCGTTCAGCTGGACTCGCCTGGCTGGAACAGATGGGGCCCATCAAGGTGTTTGTGTCCTCCAGCACATCAGCAAAATGCCCCAGCACTGGGACAAAGTCAGGAGAGGAAAACAAAGCCCGGCAGGGATCCCTTTGGGCCGTGCTTAAAAGGAAGTTTGGGATATGTGCTGAGTTCTTCCATCCTTGGGGGTGGCAGTGAGGCTGTGAGTCCCCCCCCCCTTCCAGCCATTAAAATCCTTCACACAAGGACATGGTCTCTATGCCTACAGAATCTGAGGCTCTGGGCTACATTTTGGTTCCCTTTCTTTGGGATACCTCTTCAAGCATCCCCCTGATCTTTTCCAGCACCTTGAACATACAGATCAAAACCTTTCACAAGTGGCTCTGATGGAGAAAAGGACGAGGAATTTCAGTTCACAGGAGACGAGACAAAGACTAGCCAGGAAGGGGTTTTTTTTCAGGAAGTTTAAGGCAGAGATAGGAATGTCCTTATTCTGTTTCTTCAATTCCAGCCTGTTTCTTACATAAAACTCCACTTTCTTCAGCGTTACAAATGTGAATGGAAATATTTCCAAAGCGTGGAGAATTTTTGAGTGATCTCCCATTATTTCAGCTTTATTTATGGTCTCTTGTCCCAGTATAGGCACAGTTCACTTATCCTTCTGAAGAAAAAGAACAGAAGCTTTTGCTTTCTGACAAGTGATCTGCCTTGGAAATTGGGAAGTCCTGTGCACCTCATCCTCAATTTTGATGGCATGAAGTTCATCAGATAGAAATAAGGACAAATGGTTTGTCTTCGACAGCAAAAGTGGAGCTGTATTGTGTGCAGCAGAATCTTCCTGTGCCATGATGAGGAAGAGAAGGTGGCTGAAGGCAGATCATCCCAGCTCTACTGCCTCGTGTCAGGCACTCAGTGATTCTGCAGCCTCCTTTCTCCTCGTGGACCCATGATCCAGAGGTTTCTTCTGTCTGTCCTGTTTCCCCTGACTGCAGATCTTTGTCAAACTCTCCTCTGAAAGGAGGATACAGTACTGACAGCCTGGGAGCTTTATCTCAGCAGGCTCCACTACAAAAGGAGCAACATGAGGAAAACCAAAGATTCAAATCCTCTGTCTTAGAAATCAATGTTCATTTTGTGTTTAGGTTCAAAGAGGCGCAACAAAACCGAGGCTGGGAAATAGAAAGGACTGAGCAGAAAGTGCTTGGTGCTTGAACCACAGCCCAAGACTGGAGCCAGTAATATTCTGGGGCCTGCTCATCTGTAAAAACAGGCTAAAAGCAGCCTAGCAGCAGCGAGATGAAGGAAAAGCCATCATTTAGGGCAGTGGCAACTCGTTAACCCAAATGACCTGCAGCTCTGGCAAGCGCTGACCCAAGGACTTGCAAATTTACCTCCACTGCCCAATAAACTGTCACTGCCCAGCTTCTCTAATTAAAATAGTCCTGGATTTGCAGGACCTACCCAGAGAATAAACTGGAATTTATCAGATTAGCTAAGCCAGATCATACGCAGAGCATATAGGCTGGCCAACAGCCTACTTTGGACCAGATTAACCAGCTAAAATAATTGGGGATTTTTGCAAAGTCTGCCCCTAAAGACTGGCATTAAAGAAATGCACCAAAGACTGAGCATATATTGCAGCCCATTTCTTTTCACCCTATTTACTTCTTAGCTTGATGTTCTTTGGCAATTGCTGGAAATCAGCTTTTTATCTTTCACTAACTAGTGAAAAAAATTCCCTCTCTTCAGCTCCTTCAGGTGAGCTGTGCCAGTGAAAAATGGTGGAGGAGGCTATATTTAATGTATTCCTACTTCACAACTCTGTTCCCCTTCCTCCTGCACTCTGGTCCCTGCATTGTCAGCCTTGGGTAATGAGGAATGATTACTGGAGAGGTTGTCGGCTGATGTTTGAGTGGGAGCAGAGCTGGTCTTGTCCTGATGCCTTTTGCTCTGGAAAGGGATGAGGTAAAAAATTCCTGCAGCCTGAAAAGGACAGAACCCAGATGGCTGCAGAATGCCTTGGGGGCTGTGTGTACACGGGGGCTGCCCCCTGGCCTCCTCAAGGGAATTTTGGTGCAGTGGCACCTCTCTCCACCTGCCCTCCCGGAGCTACAGCCAGCAGTGACATTCTGGCAGATGTGTCTCGGTGCAATTCGAGCTTTGCTTTGCTGCCACTCAGGCAAAACAGGTTTTGCTACCAGAGCCAAAGGACTGCAGCCATGGGGAGGAGCAGGAGGAGGAGCAGAGCCAGGAGACACCTGGGAGCTGGATTTCCTGCTCCTGTTTGCTGTTCTCACCCTCCCTCAGCAGCCCCTGCCCATGCCAGCCACAGCAGCGCCATGGGCATCTTGTTCCCCTCTGTGGGTGTAACACCCCCTTGGCTTGTGCCTGGGGCAGGCTTTGGGCATCCTCAGCACTGCTTTGAGCCAGCCACTTCAGAGGGGAATCAAACCTGAAATCTCCTAGGATGTTTTTATTAGGCTTCAGCATCACTGGTTTCAGCTTTTTCCTCTCCTATTCCTTCAACACTTACTGGGTTTTTCTTGCTACACAAAAGCCATATTTAACAAAATGTGTGAAACATCCTAAAAGCAGGAATGTTGTATTCTGCTGACTTCAGCTTTGGGATGCATCAACTCATTTCCCTTCTCCTTATCAAGGATCTGTCCAAACGTGGGAGAATAGAAAATAGCAGGTGACAAGGGAGGAAATAGGATGCTGCTGGTCTGGAGCCCATGCCCCTGAACAGTGAGGCAATAGAAAGAAGGATAAAAGTCATTAAAGGAGAGAGAAAGACATTCTCCCCCTGGTTTTGACTTTGTCAAGGACATCAGGAGGTTTCTGGTTGGCTATGAAATAAAAAGAGGAAGAACCCAGCAGCCTGTCCTTTCATACAGGAGAACCACAGCTGCAGGAGAGCTGTGACTGCTTCAGTGTCTCCCATCACCACATCTCTGCCTGTCCTGGGACTCACTCCTTCCCTCATCCCCTCTGGGCAGTGCTGGTTGAGCCCCACAGAAAAATATGAAAACCCTCACACCTCTGACCACCTGAAAGCGAATTTCCATTCCTAGGAGCCCACATCCACAGGAGCTGAAAGCATCAAGCTTAGTTCAGCATGGCATTTGCATCCCTGACAGCCACCCAAAACAATTCAGCACTTCCAGGCTAAAATAAGGGAATCTCTTCCTTGGTTAGGGGATCTGACCCCAAGCAAAGCAAAGCAAATGTTATCTGGGCTGCAAATGAGTCTTTACATACCCCAACCAGGGTAGGCATCTGTTTTTTGGGCAGAGGGACAGCTGCCACAGCAGGAGAGAACAGCTCAGACCCAGCACTCAGTCTTGGCTGCAGTGACCTGGCTCCTCAATTTCCACATGTGAAATTTCTTCTGATGTAAACAGGGGAGCTCCAGGTTCTGAACAGCTGCAGAAATGCAGATCTGAGCAGCAAGGTGCTTCTCCAGGGGGCTCACCCAGCTCTAGCTGTGCTCTTACCAAGGAGCACTCAGAGGATTTGCTGCAGGATGCAGGGCTGAACCCTGAATTTTCCCCAAAGTTGGCATTTCACCCTCTTGTCTAGAAGCAATTGCAGAAGCTGACCTAAGACACCCGCGTGGGGGATATTATATAACAATGGAGATTGTGTTTGCAGTTTATGTAAAAACACTTAATCTCACAGCTGCTTCCCTCCCCTACACCCTGGGCAAAATTTTTCCTCCCATCTCCCGTTTAAATACCTGGTATTTGATCATTTCACAGGGTTGGCAAAACAAGCACAATGGAGGTAATATTTGCTCAGATCTATTTTTGTGTGTGCGCGCGCGTGTGGATTTTTGGCAGAATCAGTGTTTGCAAGGAGCAGATAAAACTTTTCTGTTGAAGGGCCACAGACAGCCAGGAATTGCTGCCTGCCAGCAAATCTCTGCTTACTGAGGGAGATCATGTCATTGTTAGGGTGGAGGGGCTGGATTCTGGAATCCAGAGAGCTTCCTTGTTAGGCTATAAATGAAGGAGTTGTTTAGCAATTACTTTAAGGCAGTAAATCTCTGTGTATGAACCCACTTCAAGATAAAATCCAAACTTGGTTTTCCCTGCTTACACAGCACAGTTGCATATGCATCCTGGAAGCCACATAACCCAGTCATATTTTATTCACATCACACTCCAAGGAGCTCACTGACTGGAATTCAATAGAAACTGTTCTCTGTGTGAAAGTAATTTCAGAAAGTAATCTAGTTTATGGAAATGAAAGGCATCAAAACACAAAAAACACTGTTTCTGTACAAGTGCTTTGCTTCAAATATTTGACATGGAAATTTATATAATCCCTCTGGGGCACATGGGTTTCACGAGTGTTAACATCTTTTGAAATGAATTTCACAAATGTTTATTTGGAATACCAGGCATACAAATAATTTAGAATATCAAGGCATCTTGTTGAATCAGTCTTAATGATACAGATCTCAGATGGCTGTGGAGGTTAAAAGGTATGAATTTTAATTGGGTGTGTGGAAGATGTCATTTTCAATCATTGCACTGCATTGCCAAAACTATCACTTTCCAATTCTAAGCTTCCTGCTACCTCCTCCTCTGCTCCTTCTGTTGCTTAAAGACCAAAATGAAACATTTTTCACGTTTTATTTGTGTGCTGGGCATGTATTAAATACAGAGTTTTGCTGCCTATCTTGGTTTATACAGGACCCCATCACCGTTGTATTGCAACACTTCCCAAGCAATAAAGAGGTTGACTTTTTCCAGACAGATAGTGCTGTATTGTCATTCCAGTTTTTAGAAAAAGTTAAATTACTGAAGGCAAACAGCATTAAGGAGGAAAAATGGTTGCTAAGACTGGTTAAAGTCAGATTTTACAGGTGCCTCCTCTCTTCCCTGCTTCCATGGTGGACCCGGTTTACATTATGGGATAAATCAGAAGTAAAATGGTTTTGCCATTTAAAATATGCATGCTTTTAATTAGTAGATCCACATTTACATCTGGCTTTGGACAACGTGATGGATAAACATGAGAAGAAAAAACAACTGGATACCTGCAAAGAGATCTTTGTCCATCCTGTGTGGCAAAGGAGCAAGGATCCTGTGGGAAAAGATATCGTGTGATTGGGTAATTAAAAATTATCATAAGCCATAGGCAGTAGGAAGGCAAATTAAGCCTGCAGAGGCAGCGTGAGATCTGAGAGCTCCTCAGCCACTGAGTGCTCAATATTGCAACTTTATCACTCATTTTAAGTTTGTTCATAACTCAGACTTGCAATCAGATTTTATCCAAGATACCTTTTTTTTGTATATTACAAAAAAAAAAAAAAAAAGAAGAAAGAAGAAATTTGAGAGTGGTTTTTTCACATGGAACAAAGTATTGGGCTCTTGTTGACTCACTCACTGGCTACCCTTAGATGTGCTCAACCAACACAGGGAGCTAAGTCAGGCACGTTTTGGGGAAAAAAGTCCCTTTCCCATTCAACAGCCTTGGGCAGACCATGTCTTCAGAGAAATGAAGCAGCCAAATTTCAACAAACCTCTAAAGAACATGCATTCCACTGATAACTTGGCCAAACATGGGTGGATTTCAAGGAGGGTGTGAAAAGCACTTTGTTCACAGGCAACACGCGGCCAATTTCCTTTCTGCTCCCAAGAGCAATGATAAAAGCTCAGCAAATGGCTCTGAGATTTTTTTTTCCTTTTTACAAGCACATTTTATTCCAAGAAATCATCATTGTTTTCTTTGAAATGCCCATTGTCAGCAGCAGGAGCAAAATGAGCAAGGCAAACATCCAACCCACACAAGTCTGAGCCACTGGCAGGGAAAAAAACCCTACATTGGTCTTCTGGTAGAACACATTAAAGATGCCCCTGTTATAGAATTGTCAACTCTACCTGCACCCAGAGTGATTCTGATTTCAAACACTTTATTTGCTAAGGCTGATGGCCTGAAATATTTAATAGCAACCATTCTGGGTCAGGCAACTGATGGCCAGAGCAATGACTTTGGCCACTATTTACAGAATCATGGAATCAGATAGAATCCTAGGAAGGTTTGGGTTGGAAGGGACCTTAAAGATCATCTCATTCCAACCCCCCAGCATGGAGAGAGATGCCGAGGAAAAGAGGACAATAAACATGTATTTGTGCGTCCTGCATCTGACAATCTGTGCCTTTAGGATTTATGGACATGCTGGCCATAAATTTGTAGGATTGAAGGAGATTGAGCCCCTGTGAGGCACAAATGTGTCCAGAGCATCCCTGGGAGATGCTGCACAGGCCCTCTGATGAAAGAGAAACCCATGAACCTTTGATCTGGCTCAGGTTATCAACACCTCCACAAGCAGAAAGAATTTCCCAAGAACATCTTTAAGAAACTCCCACTTTAGAAGGTGCGGATTGGCTACAAAATTCCCTTTTTTTTTAATCCCCCAGCTTTGTCCCCACTCTGGTGTGAGGCTGGGCCTGGTGGGGCAGGTCCCCTCTCCATGGTGTGTGAGCACACACTCCTGAATTCCAGCCCTGAAACTCCCCCCTCGTTAGGGCACGGGGGAGGAACACAAAGCCCCGTGCTTTGCTTGAGTCCCTCCCGTGAATAGGCGGAACAAACGATAAGCACGGAAAGAAAGAAGGAAAGTTGTCCAAAGGAGGCATCAGTTTTCCTCGTGGGAAAGGCTTTCCAAGCCCTCCCCTTCCTCTCTGCCCTGCTTGGATGGGAATGAGCCTTCTGCTGAGCAGCCTGGACATCAGTTCCCTCCATCCTTCACCTTTTTTTCCCCTTCCTTTGCACATCTCCTTCACTTCAGCCTTGCAACACTCTTGTCGTGGGCAATGACAAGGTGGTTGGGCTGACTTACAAAATTCCTCCTGTGGATTCTCTGTTTCTTTTTTGCTAAGGTTGGGATTAAGTGCACGAGACAGTATTTCTTGTTTGGACTCAGATGTTTATTAGTTCTTATCTATGTCACAGTCTCACAAATCCTGAGTTCTCCAGCACTTCACTCTAACAAACTAAAAATGGAGCCCCATCTCTCTCTCTCTACAAGGCCTTTTAAGGATAAACTCCCCAATTAAGGAATGACACCTAAATTATTTTTACTTTTAACCCAATAACCAACCACCCCTGCCCACAATGTGGACTTTTTTATCCAATTACACAAAACCACCCAAGCCCATGGAAAAGAAGGTGACAAAGAAGGACCACCCATTGCCCTAAAACTTCCATCTTCTTTTATATATATTACTATATTCTAAAACCTCAAACTCTGAGTTTTCCACCCTGTGATATTACGCATTTCTATCCAAATTACACACCCATAATCCCAGTGCTATCATTCAATTTTGGAAGCCTTCTCCATGGCCTCAGGTCAAATGCAGTGTTCTCTTGGGGGTCAGTGCCTGTCAGCACAGAAAGTCTAAAATTCTCAGCAACCAGGGTTCCAACATCCTCCCTTAACAGAGCAGTGGCAGAAGCATCCCTTGGAAGAAAAACTCTTGCAGGAAATCCTCGATTATTTCCTGAGAAATGCTTGTGAGTTGTGATGTCCTTTCTGTGCTACAAACCAGCCTGTACAGGCTGGGAGGAGGAGAAGGGCAGTACCTGGCACAAAGCTGCTGGCTGGGCTGGGGAACGAGTTCCAGCAGCAGGCTGGAGTGAAGGAAAGAATTCATTTGCTGGAAATGAGGTGGTGAAATGGATCTCCTGCCATGAAATGACTTTGCTGTCCTCCCTCAGGGAAGCAAATCAGCTGCAGCTGCTGCTGGTTTCTGGTGAGGTTTGGCTGCATCTGCCATCAGCAACACTTGGAAGATCTCTCCCAAGGACACTCAAAGTTTTGGGGTGCAAGGGGGTCCCTGACATGGGGAAAAGCTGAGGATAGATGATCTGATCCTGCAGTGGCTGCCAAGAGTGTGTCCCTCAGCAGAGTATCACTTTTGATTCTGAGAATATCCTTATTTGTTAATATCCACTGGAAAATTACTTTGTATGGATTCTTGGAGAGGAGTTCACCATTTCAGGGATGAGTTCAACCCAAGTTTTCATTTCACACTGACAGCAGCCCCATTTCACAGGTCAGTCCCACTTTGTTCAAGTCTTCAGTGCACTTCATCTGCTTGCCTGGCATTGACTGATGCATTCTTTCTACTGGTGGCACTGATTTTACAAATGTCTAAAGAAGAGGGAAACCAGTTCAGAAATAAATATTTCTGGTTTATAGCATCTGTGTGCCTGTATGCAATAGACTATAGGATATAAGCCTTTGGGAAAACCCAGAGTCTTTAGGGAACAAAGGGTCTATAAGATCCCTCAAGTAAGGAGCTGGGGAGCAGCTGAGAGGAAAAAGGAATAAGAATATTCCAACAAGATTGCAGCAGAAAATGAGCACCAAGCAGTTTGAGTTTCAAATCCAGACTCCTGATCCAGACTTGTGTCATGTGCTCCCTTTCTCCAACCAAGTGCCAAGATGCCAATTTGTGTCATAGGAAGCAGAACAGGCAGCCACTGGACTGGCTACTTCAAATGCAACATTTAAAATGCTGAAAGTGCCAAAAATGTTCTTTTGCAGTGTATGTGATGATACATTAGAAACCTCAGTTCAAGGGAAGGGCTCAAAAGAGTCATTGACAGTTCCATGTCTTTTGGGGATGTGAAAGCAGCACAGACCACTGAGAGGTCAAGATGGAACATTTGATTGTACCAAACCCACAGCCCTCCATCCCACAAGCAGAGTGTGCCAACCCTTACAAGGAGGTATTTCTCCAGCCAGGGCACACTCACCTCATCCATGTCTGTCAGAATGTGCCAAAAGCCTGAAAAGCAGCGTCAATTGCCATGGTCATCAAAACATGACAGCAGCTCCAGGACTTTCTGGGAAGCACCTCCAGCACCAAAGAGGAAACTAAAACATCCTAAAACCCATTTGAGGACAAGAAGGGCCCCCTTTAATCACCAAGTCCTTCCCGTCACTTTCCCCAGCAACCAAGTCATACAATCCCATTTCACAGGCTGAACAAGCCTCAGCTTCAAATGAACTGGAGCATTTGCCCCAAGGCCATTCCCAAATCTCTGTTGTCTGAGAGTCTCAAACTCCCTTCTGATATCCAGCCTGAATATATTCTCCATCAGTTCCTGTCTCCCTGTATTTGCAGCAGCACGGTCCATTAAAGCTCGGCAGCCCCAGCCCTCCCACAATCAGTGTCTGCACAACCAGCAGCCTTCAGCACACATCAAGGCAGGAGAAATCATCCTGGCTGTGCCCATCCCTTCATTCCTGCCTGAATTCAAAACAGTCCCCTGCTCCTGTTCCCATCAGATGTCCCCAGTCTCAAACCCAGGTATTGCCCAAAGAAGCTCATTCAAAGGTTTATTTCCAAAAGCAGAGAGTGATGCAAGAGTGACATCATGTCCTTCACTACCAAGATTAATTTTTTGTAACTTATTTTCCTGCCAGCAAGATGACAACCTGTAGATGTGATCTCCCCTTGGAGATCACCACCATTCTCAACAATCTTTGTCCAAATTCAAACAAATGCTGATTGCCCTGAGCGTGATCAAACAGACACAAATACTGAAATGGGTCTGAAATTCTACCAAAAAGGCTCTTCAAGCACCAGGGAAATAAAACCAATGGCTGAGAAGGAATTTTGATTCTTGGTCACCTTGTTAATTTGAAGCCCTTCATTTCTAGGGCAGTCCTGTTTTTCTCCTGTGTGATTTGTGCCAAGGACACAGGCCTGAGGACCCATCCCTCCTGAAGGGTACAATCATGGAATAGTGGAATATCCAGAATTGGAAAGGACCCACAAGCACAAAGCTTCCAGATGCTGGGACAGTTACACAAACCCAATGCAACCTTGAACATCATCATCCTCTGCAGAATATCTCCTCTGTATGCAGTGCTGGTAATTTTGGGAATCTCTCTTAAGCTGGGACAGGTGATCTCTGCTCTCATTCAAATGTTTCGGAAATGAGTTTCATGAGCAGTCTGGATCTGGGTTGCTTGTCTGGTAATTGGGGCACACATTTTTTTCCCCCACTGGATACAAAGCCCCAGATAAGCCAGCTGTGCAGGTCAGAAGGAATTTGAGTTTCTTTTTTTTTTTTTTTTCCCATCCTTTTCCTCTTCTTGTTGAATTGGAGGCACTAGTTAAAAATAGCTATGTAATATGTAAACCTACTGCAGGGAGTGAATGTCCTTCCCTCAGAACTTCCAGGCAAGTCCAAAATTGTTCACCAAGGCTGTGTGTGCCCATGTCTCTCCCACCTAGCAATCCCATTCCTCACTTTGGAATAACAGCATAACAATCCCTCACTTGCCTAAGAGCAAAGAATTATTAGTCTCTTTTGGTAGACAAGGCTCTCAGGCACTTAGTGGGATTGTTGGGGTGTCCTGTGCAGAGCCAGGAGTTGGACTTTGATGATCCTTGTGGGTCCTTTCCAATTCTGGATATTCCATGATTCCATGATTGCACCCGTCAGGAGGGATGGGTCCTCAGGCCTGTGTCCTTGGCACAAATCACACAGGAGAAAAACAGGACTGCCCTAGAAATGAAGGGCTTCAAATTAACAAGGTGACCAAGAATCAAAATTCCTTCTCAGCCATTGGTTTTATTTCCCTGGTGCTTGAAGAGCCTTTTTGGTAGAATTTCAGACCCATTTCAGTATTTGTGTCAGTTTGATCACACTCACTGCAATCAGCATTTATTTGAATTTGGACAAAGATTGTTGAGAATGGTGGTAAGGGGAGATCACATCTACAGGTTGTCATCTTGCTGGCAGGAAAATAAGTTACAAAAACCTCCAATCAGCATCAAATGGATTGCTTAGGAAATAATTTTCGTTCCTAAATGCAATCATCTATATTGGATACAATGTTTATTTGTTAAAAAGAAAATAAAAATGGAGTTGGGGAGCTCTGATGTCTATAAAAAGACTACTTTTCCTGGCATTTATAAATATTAATTTGGAATGCTAGAGAAGAACAATACATAACAATAATGAGAATCACCAAATCCCATCATTTTTGACATTGTCGTATCAACAGCTTAAGGATTAGCAGGTGAACTTTAAACATATTGCTTCCAAATAATAATAATAATAATAACAGTAATGATAATAACATCAGAATGTAAAAACTAAAGCCCCCTCACTGCATTATATATTCCTGATGGCTTTCTTCTTCTAATAGCGTTTGCAGGATCACTGCTTTGAACGTTTGGATGACATGCTTAAAAAATTAACCTGGAGAAGGGGGAGGTCTTCTTATCTCCCTCCATTCTTGCAAAGCTTTGCTTAGCCCTGTCTTTGTTTCCCACTAACCCCTGACATTGACAGAGTCAAAGGCCTATCAACTAATACCCTAATTTCAGGAGGATTTTATACACTCGGTCTATCTATGCGCATCTGCAAATGTTTTGTGCACGTGGGGACGTCTGTGCATAAAACGAGGCAGTGTTTGCAAAGATAAAGTTGCACCAGGTGTCAATTTTCACACCTCCCGCTAAATACGCGTGGCAAAAGAAAAAAACGATGCCACAATTTCATTGAAAATCCAAGCTATTGAGATCTAATCGCTGCTTAAGCTGTGGCTTTATTCAAATCTGGATCACCAATAGGGCTCGGGATGTAAATGAAGTGCAAAGAGAAATAAAGCAAAGGAAGGAGGGGGGGGGGAAAAAGAAATCTATGATAGCCCTTTCCTTCAGCCATTTGATTCCGAAGTCCTTATCAGTCAATTAATGCATACTAAAACTTTAGTGGCAGCCTCAGTTTAACAGACCTAATAGCTCCAGCGAGTCCCCAGCATTAGCCAAACAAAACACACTTTCAGCTGCCTTAATATGAGACTGAAAAAAGGTCAAAATAGACAGGCTTTACAGAATAAATCCTGAAGATCCATTCTAATTTCCACTCAAGGATCTTTTAAGCAGTTCTTGGATGCTCTTTATGGTACTTTGATCCAAGCATAGTTTCATTAAAACTTTGTGGCTTGGTATTTTTAAACCTGATAGCTTCACTAAACTAGTTCTCAAAATGTTAGCTAAGCCGCTATGCATAAAACTACTTTACTGTCATGGTGTCTTCTAATATCACCTAAGTACAGGCTGTTGCAATTTTGAAAATGAACCTTTTCTACATTCACCAGATCCCAGCTTGGGAATTTCTGCTTTCGCACTTGAAGGCTGTCTCACAGCATAAAGGGAAGGTGCTGCCTTACCCCCTTCCTCTCCCCCTCCTTGAAACCTAAAACTAAAATTAGCTGCTGTACCTTATTTGTTCTGGAAGCAAGTTACACAGTACTTCTATCCACTGTGGTTTCCAATTGCAGGATTAACACTGGATGCTAAAAAAAAACCAAAAAAACCAACTAAAACCAACCAAAAAACAACCCAACCACCTGAGAAAAATAACAAAACATTAAATGGTGGTTTAAAATCCAGTTTAATGATGACAGGATAAATTCCCTTAAGACCCAGGAAAACAAATGTTACTTCCCACCTTCATAACGTGGCATGTTAATAAATATGATTTAAGCGCAGATAAAAAAAACAAACCCAACTGTGTCTCCAGAGATTGTCCTTTGCTCCCCTGAAAATGAGGATGGCTGAAAGGTTAGGTGACAATTTTCTTCCTCACGCCTGGTGTTCACAAAAGCCTTGATTTCTCGAGGAGCTTTTGTGGTGAGTTTGCATTACAGTAGTTAAGAGAATTACAGAAAGATGGCTTCAGAAGGGGCTGGGCTGAGTTTTGAGAGAAAATACCAGCAAAGGATTATTTAAAAAAAATAATAGTAAAACTGAAGAGACTGGATTTGTACAGGCACCCTCCTCCCGCCTGAGCCAAGGGACAAACTCCCACTTATTTTCATGGGAGCAATGGTCATTGTTGGGAAACAAACAACACAAAACTTGCAAAACAGCCCCAAAAACACCTCTGTCTGGGAGATTACTTTCATGCAAGGTGGATGTTTAAAACCAAGCTGGATAATTAAGGCCAAAACAGGAGCTCACCTGTATAATCACATATGGAAATACACCTTCTGTCATCTGCAGTCACCCCTGTCCTGGATGGGTACAAATATCACCCTAAAATGGGCTGATGCTGGTTTTAACCACAAACCAGGGACTCTCCAGGGTCTGAGCCCAGCATCACCCTCTAACCTCAGCTCTGGCCCCAAGAAGTGCTCAATGGGACAGATTTCACTCCCAACCCATGAATATGAGTTTTTATATTCCCAAGGGTTTCATGCTCACTTCTTGGGCCAAGGTTGCTGTTGACCATGTTATAGGAAAGGTCACCAACTCTTGGTTCTTTAATTCTCTCAGATAGTCTCTCAAAAAAAAAAAAAAAATGGAATTACCGATTTTTGTGAGCAGCCTGTGCCCAGTGGGTCGGGATAAGACTGTCCCACTTCTCCTCCTCACCTGGCAGAAACGGTTTGGTTGTTTTCACTGCTTCACACACCTCAGAGGGGTCAGCAGAGAATCCTGTCAGCTGAAGGGCTGACAAAAGCTCCTGATGTCAGGTATAAAGAATGCCACCTACAGCTTAATGTCTGCACAAACCCCTCCGACTTCGGGCAAACAATGAACGTTTTTGTCTCCTTAATGCCCAGTATGCAATCGAGTGGAAATGCTACTTCCATCCTTAATCTACAAATGAAATTAAAGTTGTTGAAAGACACACGATAAACCGGGATCCTTTGTTTCTTACAGAAGAGGGGAAAAAATTGAAACCACTAAATATTTTAGCAGATTTACTAAATTTCCAATTAAATCTGGAATTATGGCAGAGCCTGTATCTCCCCTCTCACTCCACCACACGCATTTTCTATTTGAATAAAGTAGGTTAGACACAGCGCTCCCTCCACCCGCCCACCCGAGCAGGAATATTAATGAAGCAGATCCGTCTCCGGCGCGCTGGGGATGCTCGGGCATCCCTGGACCCGAGCGAGCGTCTGGGAAGGGCTGGTTTATAGGGGAGCAGCCTCGGCCATCCGGAGGGAGCGGGATATGCAAGGCAAGAGCACCCTCTGCCCGCTGGCAGGAGGGTCTGGCTCTGCTCACATGCCCCCCATCCCTCCCCCTCCTTCCCTTCGCTGAGGAAAGGTCACGGGAAGCAGCTTACACAAGCCAGATGAGGTGGAGACCAAATCAGGACCAAGATTATGTGGCAGGGACTTAGGGACGGCAGCGGGAGGGCTGCGTGCGGTGCCAGGGCGCGCTCCCTGCCCGGCTCCAGCCCTTCTCCCACCCCAGGGAGCACTGGCCTGGACAGGGAAGGGTGAGGGGCATCCCCTTGCTCAGGGGGTTCCAGTGCACGTGGCCACGTTGGCCAGGACTGGGCCAGAAAGGTTTGAGACAGGTGGATGTGCCTGTGGCTCTTCCAATCTGGTATCCCATTTGGAATTGGAGGTGTTGGCCTCCTCCTCCAAAATACTGGCTTCCAACCTAAAACCTCTATCTTACTGTCTCTCTATATATGTTACTATATCCTAAACCGACAAACTCTAGGTTTTCTACTTTGTGATATTACACACTTCTAATCAACTACACACTTGTGATCCTAGTGTTCTTAATCAATTTTGGAAGACATTTCTACAGCCTCGGGTCAAATGCAGGGCTCTCTTCGGAGTTAGTTTGTCAACATAAAAAGTCTAAAATTCTCAGCAGGTAGGACTCCAGCATTGAAGGGTAAGGGGCATCCTCTCCCTCAAGGGGTTCCACTGCACATGGCCACATTGGCCAGGACTGGGCCAGAAAGGTTTGAGACAGGTGGATGTGCTTGTGGCACTTCCAATCTGGTATCCCATTTGGAATTGAAGGTGTTGGCCTTTTCCTCCAAAATACTGGCTTCTGCCCTGAAACCTCTATCTTGCTCTCACTCTCTCTATATATATTACTATATTCTAAAACCATAAACTCTGAGTTTTCTACTTTGTGATATTACACACTTCTAATCAACTACACACTTGTAATCTTAATGTTATTAATCAATTTTGCAAGTCATTTCTACAGCTTCAGATCAAATGCAGTGCTCTCTTCGGAGTTAGTTTGTCAACATAAAAAGTCTAAAATTCTCAGCATGTAGGACTCCAACATCACAGGGTGAGGGGCATCCCCTCCCTCAAGGGGTTCCAGTGCAGGTGGACATGTTGGCCAGGACTTGTCCAGAAAGGTTTGAGACAGGTGGATGTGCTTATGGCTCTTCCAGTTTGGTCCTTTTGGAATTGGAGGTGTTGGCCTCCTCCTCCAAAATATTGGCTTCTGCCCTAAAACCTCTATCTTGCTATATTACTCTTTATTCTAAAATCCCAAACTCTAAGTTTTCTACTTTGTGATATTACACACTTCTAATCAAGTGCACACTTGTGATCTTAGTGTTATTAACCAATTTTGGAAGAACTTTTCTACAGCCTCAGATCAAATGCCGTGCTCTCCTAGAAGTTGGAGTTTGTCAACATAAAACATCTAAAATCCTCAGCATGGACACGTTGGCCAGGACTTGGCAGAAAGGTTTGAGACACAGCTTATGGCTCTTGCAATCTGGTCCTGTTTGGAATTGGAGGTGCTGGCCCTCATGAGAGGCACAGCTTTGCTGTTCCCTCATCTGCTTAGGGAAGGGTGGGAGTTGTCCCCTGCCACTGGTCACACCACGAGGGACAGGCAGACCCACAGGGAAGCCTCAGCCTGGAGCCTGGAGTAAAGCAAGGTGACATTGGCTGTGAGGACAGGGCTGGGACCAGCAGGTGTGTTATTCCTCCTCCAGCACCAGCCATGCTCCGAAAATGAGGGAAAAAGCACAGAGCAGCCTTCCCCCAGCACATCCTTCAGCATGCAGCAGCCAGGCCTTTAGGGATGCCTTAATCCAGAATGCTGCATTTGGGACCATCCCCTTTATGTTTTGGCTCCATGACATTTCTGATGTCTGTGGGGATGTCACCTCAGAGACACCCAAACCCTGGAGAGCCCAGGGAGACTGTCCCCATGCAGCCACAGGAACAAGCAGGCAGCTGAGTGAGGAATGCATGGGCAAGGATGCACAAAGGCATGGACAGACCTTCCAGAGTGGCTTTTGGTGTGGCTTATCCTTGCACACCTCCTGTCACCTCGAGGTGACACTGCTCACAGGCACAAAACTCTGCTCCACTCCCACATCCTTGGACACCCTCTGCACCTGCAGGGAGAGCTGAGGAGTTTCCTCCAGGATAATTCTGTGGCACCTGACCTCAGTGGGAAGCACTGTGGAAAATGCTCCCCGTCTGATGGTGACACCTGAGCTCCAGAGGAGACACCTGAGCATTTGCACATTGACAGAGCCAGAACTGAGCATCTCCTCATCAGCCACTGTGACAATTCCAGACACACCAGGCACTTCTCCCAGGGATCCTGAGCTGAGCTCTGTGACCCTGCACAGCTCTCAGCACACCAAGGTCTCCTCAGGGCCAGCAGGGACAGGGCTGTGTGACAGGGGGCACTCACACACGTTGCCTTTGCCTCCACACTGTGTAGCGTTCATATTCTCTGGAAAACTCCCTTTGCCCAGGGTTTTTCTCTTAGGAAATTGAGAAGCTTCAGAGAAAAGGAAAACAATTCTTATCTCATTTGCTTCTCCTGTGTTTTGCTCATGTGGAATGTGTTTGGAGGTTGTTTACCCACAGGTGATTGTTTCATTGGATTCTGCTGTGAGTTGTTTTCACTCTTTGGCCAATCAGGGCCAAGCTGTGTCAGACTCTGCAAAGAGTCACAGAGTTCTCATTATTATCTTTTTAGCATCCTGTAAGTATCCTTTCTGTATTCCTTAGTTTAGTATCGTATAGTATAGTTTAGTATAGTATAGTATAGTATAATATTCTTTAATAAAATATAGTATCATAAAATAATAAATTAACCTTCTGAGAACATGGAGTCAGATTCATCACTCCTTCCTGCCATGAAGCTCCCTGCAAATACAATACCACTGACCACACATCACTCCTCCTATGCATTAGACAAAGCTTTACCTGCCTGGACTCTGTGTCCCTCCAATCCCCCTCACTCCCTGCTCTGGCTGCTCATTGCAGTGCTCAGGAACATCACTCTCCTCTTTCTTCTCTTCCTCAGCACCATTTTGCACAGGAGAGATGGGTTTTTCCTGCCAATAAAACAAAATAAAAGAGTGGAAGATCCTTTTCTTTTCCTTACATAGCAGCTAAGCCTGTGCAAATTCATCACAAGTCTTTGCTATGGCACAGAGCACTTGAGAACAAGGCCAAATAAATCAGCAATTGCCCTTATTTTCTTCTCTTAAAAGCAGCTCAATTGGCCCATTGCAACTTATTCCTGCTGTCTCTATTCATATCCTTTCTTCCAGGCAGCTGCCAACTGATGCTGCACATTTGCTTGGAGTGTAATATACCAGTGGGCCTGAGCTCTAAAATGCTGTTTCAGTCATATATCAGTATTTAGCTTATACACATCTGTATAAATCCTGTTTTTTTCAAAACCTTGTGCAGGAAGAGAGCTAAATGGGGTTATTTCCTTGTTTGCTGTGGCCAGAAAATGCAAATTCCACCTGCAGAAGGTTTTGCCACCTTGCGTGGGCTTTCCCACACTGCAGATGCCAACACCTGAGCTGCTGACCCGGGCATGGACTGAGAGAAGGGGATCCCCAACCTCTCCATCCTCCAGGATTGCTGCCCTAGCATGGCATAGATCACCTGGCACTGTGCAGCCCTTCCAGGAGAGTCCTCTCTGGGAAAGGCTGAGATGCAAAGGGGGAATTGGAGAGGTGTCTTCATCCTGTGCTGCCCCAGCCTGGAAAACCACTCAGGATCCAGGTCAGGATATGTGCCATGAGACATCAGTGAAGCTGAGGAGACAGAGGGAACTGTAGGAAATTCCAGTGGAACCTGGAGAGATGTGATTTTTTTTTTCCCTACCAAGTATATATATCATGATTATTTCAGAATTTAGGTTTGAAATTTCAGGGATGAAAGGCTTTTGTTTTTTTGTTTTTTTTGAAACAAAATATATGAATTCTCATTTTCAATAGTTTCCATTCTAAAATGGTCCTTTGAAACCAAAAGGCTCAAAAAATGCTCCAAACAGGCCAAATTATTCCACTGCTGTTGAGTGGAGCATCACAAAACATTTCAACAGCAGAAAAAAAGTGACCTAGACTAATCTAAACTGGCTCCAAATAATTTCCCTATTTCCTAGTGGGAATTCCTGCTTACCAGTGCCTTGTGAGTTGTAGAAATATCCACCACCATCAACCTGCCATGAGCTTGTGGAGAGCAACCGCCCTGTTCTTGGCAAAGACACAAAAACTCCCTCAATGCATTTATTCAATCCCCTTGGCTTTTACTCCCTCTAAAGGGAAAAGGAATCACCTGCCAGGGCTGCTGAACATTTCCAACATATTGCGTGAAACCGAGGGCAAGAGCAGCTTTCCCTCCTCCTCAAACCCTGCACATCCAGCTCCAGGGGGTGGTTTTGGTCCAGTCCCACCAGAACAGCAGCACCCTTTGCTTTCCTGCCTCGTTGGAGCTGGAGGATTCCCCTTCTCAGCAGCCTCAAGCTTGGCAGAAGGGTTGGGAGGAATTTGGGGTCTGAGGGACAACTCAGTGGTTGCACAGTGGCTTGGGATTGTGAGAGTTGGAACCACAGATCACTGAGGTTGGAAAAGCCCTCTCAGATCACTGAGTCCAACCATTCCCCAGCACTGCCAAGGCCACCATCAACCCATTTCCTAAGTGCCACATACACACAGCTTTTAAATCCCTACAGGAATGGGGACTCCACCACCTCCCAACTTCACAAATTTGTGGGGTGCTTTTTTTTGGTTTGGTTTGGTTTTGATTTGTTTGGTTTGGTTGGTTTTTAGGGTGGGTTTTTTGTTGTTGTTTTTTTTTCTGGTTTTGTTTTTGTTTGTTTGTTTGTTTGTTTGGGGGTTTTGGGGGTTTTTTGGGTTTTTTTTTGTTTGGTTTGGTTGGTTTGTTTGGGTTTTTTTGGTGGGTTTTTTCTGGTTTTGTTTTTTGTTTGTTTGTTTGGGTTTTTTTGGGGTTTTTTTGGGTTTTTTTTTTGTTTTGTTTTTTTGGTTGGTTTGGTTGGTTTGGTTGGTTTTTTGGTGGGTTTTTTTGGGTTTTGGTGTTTTTGGTTTTGTTTTTAGACATCTACAAATAGATCCTGGATCCTCCTAGCCTGGACTGGGGGACTCTGATCTCTGTCCCTAAAATCAGAGACAACAGAAGTCTGGGACAATGTGCTCCTGCAGGTCTTGTAGGCACTACCCTGGGTTATGTGATTAAATAGAAACAATGAGTTTGCAAAGCTGTCAATCCCATAACTTTCATCAGCACTTAATTCACATTTAAAAAAAAAAAAAAAAAAGTCACACCAGCCCTTAAAAGCTTTGGAGCTGCATTTCTCATGGCTGCAATAATACTTACTTACAATATGGACTCTAGCTGCTTTTTATGTAACTGCTGCTCTTAATCAGCTCAGTATTAGCAGCTCTAACCTGCTCTTGCTTGATTTATTTTATTTTATTTCTAAAACAAACATAGCTTTACAATCTCTCTGATTTCCCAGCTTTTATGCCACTCCACTGAGGCGCTTTAAACATCTCATTTATCTCCCATACGTTGGGAAATTACAACCCCCCTCCTCTCCAAAACAAACAAGCAAGCAAAAAAAAACCTCCAGCTAAAATCTACACAGTTGGAAAGTGTTGATTTAAACAAAAACCCTGAAACAAGATAGGGAGAGACTAGAACATGAAAACAGACTCTTTTTTTTTTTCCTTGCACAGATTGAGCTCTGAGGTTGTCTGCATCAAATGTTGACTTGTTCCAGGGCAGCATCTATTTAGGTGTTGTAAAACTGGAAGGAAACAGTGTGAAATAAATTTTTCAGTTGTTTGAGAAAGACTGTGCTGTTGTATTTCTCCTCACACACTTTTCCCTCTCTTCCTTCCTTCCTTCCCACTTGTGCAAAGGGGGCTGGAAGCAGTGGGAATCATTTGAAGTATCAGGATTTCCAAACGAGGATGGGCAGGAAGAACACATTAACAGGGTGTTTTTTCTATCTGTATTATTTATGAAAAAAATTCTCCCCTAATCAGAGAGGCTGATTTAAGGGTTGTGCTGGTTTCTGGGGATGTGCTTCTGAATACTGACTGTACTTAGGAATATCTGCCCTCTCTGCACTAGTGAAAGAACTGCTGTGCCCCAATGGTCCATTTTTCTAATTGCATAATTCACTGAATGCAAATAATAGCAAATTTATAAAAAAATCTGTTGTTTGAGGCTTCCCTTACATGTTCTCCCCACCTATCACCTGCCTAGTGCCATCACAGGATTTATTCTATAGTGTGTGAAACTAATGGGAAAGTTTCTCTTCCCAGTCACTCTTTTGTTATATATAAACCAGTGGCTCACACTTTTCCATAAAGAAAAGTGACAATATTCCCCTCCTTATAACTGTCTTCAACCTGTTTTGCCTTAGGGATTTTTTTTCACTCTGCAACATTTTTATTTTCCCACAGAAACCCACGTAAAAACACTGCTGGAAGAACACACTACCACAAGATACATCCTCTCCTGTCAGCAGCCAAGATTTGAATTTTTAATTGAAGACATCACTCAAAGACCAAACCAGCTCCCCACACTTTACCAAACCAATCCCAGCAATTTAACAAAATACAAAGTGGGCGAAACACTAAAGTCTCTTATGGGGCTGGTGGGGGAGGAAGGGTTATAAATCTAAACCCTCTATTCCAGACCACATCCCCAAGTGGAAATAAGCACCAAAGCATGTTGCTACATATTTTTGCAGGAAATAATTCGAGCAGCCTTATCAGCGGCGGCGGATCCGGCGTCTCGCCCATCACGTTGTGCCCTCTGCTGGATGCAGCACACAAAGGCAAGGAATATTATTCCCAATTAATTTTTGGCATCATCCCTTGGCATCTGCGTTAGGAATGCAAAGCGTGAAATTTGTAGTAGCAGGTTTAATATTTGATCCAGCCAAAAAAAAAAAAAAAAAAACAAAAACACAAAAAAAGGGAAAAAAAAAAGGGAAATTTTTTTTTTTTTTTTTTTTTTGCTACAAGGACTTACCTTTGGTGGTTTTTTCCTCCCTGCTCACCCCCCTCCTCTGGCTTTGCGTTGTGTGGCTGCCACCGAGCCTTGTTTGTAGGTCCAAACGGAGAAATCTGCCGCCGAACGCCATCCATGGCAGGAATAATTTCATGCTGTGCAAAATTTGTTTCATTTCACATCCTGTAAGAATAATTACTTAGCATAATGCCACTTAAGCTGTATTTCTAGCTGCAAACGTTAAGGAAATGGTAAAAAGCTAGATCCCGGTTGGAAGAGGGGGGGAAAAAAAGGGTATTTAGGGGTCCCCGGGGTTTCTTCAAACTGGTTGTTTTTAACACCAGGAACAACTGGAAGAATTAAAGTGTTGTGAGTGATGTCACTGAATTTAAAAGCACAATGAGACCCAATATTTTCAATGATATTTGAGGTCACCCATGTGCTGGGGACCTCGACACTGCCTTCAGGAATTGAGGACAAAACATGTAGCCCATATTTCCCAGCTTTCTCATTTTTTCTGCAAATAAGTTTATTTGAAGGTGACTGTTGCCCAAAATGTTCCTAAATAAACCAGCAAGTGAAGAAGCTGAATCATCTTCATGTCATGTCACAGATTCCAATTTTTATGTGACAAAAACCAGGTCTCAGTAGGTTTGGAGGAGAGTCAATGTGATGGGTGTGCAGGTATTGATCAAATATCAGCATAAGCTGATACACTGAGCCAAAGAAGGCTCCGACCTCCCTCCTGGGCCCCCACAAGATAGAAAAATCCTCTTTCATATCTAGTCAGAATTATCCATGGTTCATTCTTACCTTCTAGCAAAACCAAGCTGCTGTCTTCAATCAAATGCAAGACTGGCATGGTCTAATTGAATTAGTTCAATTAAGTTCAAAGATCAAAATTACGATTGTGGATTTCTAAAAAAAATCCTGCTTTCTCTATGCCAAACCTTACAGCTTGTAACTGAGTAGTAAATTCTGGCTTGTTCTTTCCCAAATGCTGGAAATAATCACTTCCAAAGAACTTCTCTTTCTCCAACAATGGCAACCCTCGTGTACACCAAGTATCAGGGTTGACCTTCATCTTCCTCAAGGCCATCATGCCTCATCCTCACTCTCCAGCAAAGCCCAGTTTTGAATGGGACCATCAAGGATTTACTGATAAAATTCACTGGAAGCAAGTACATTTGCCTTGGGTTTGTTCAGCCCAACAAAAGGCAAAATCCAGTTCGTTAGAAGCAGGCTGTGAGGGATGGATGGATGGATGGATGGATGGATGGATGGATGGATGGATGGATGGATGGATGGATGGATGAACAGATGCTGTCAATCACAGCACCCTCTCCAACCAGCCCTCCACCAGCACAAATTCCTTCCACTCTTCTGAATAAAGTGATTCTATATTGATTCCTTGTTTTCACTCTCTTTCAAAACAAAGCCTTATTGAAAAGTCAACTTTGAATGCAACAGGAGCTTCAAGAGGCGGCAAGGGAGAAATAAGAAATTTTGGGAAAAAATTTGGGCAGGCAAATCCTTTAGGCTTGAAGCAGGCAGAAGATCCTCCTTGGCCTTCATGAGCAGAGGAGTTCTTCAGATGTCTTTTTTCTTTTCTAAGTGGTTTTACTACTTAAATCAAAGGACATGACAGAAAAGACCCCCAAAACCACCTAAACCCATGCTCCTCTTACGTTTTTTCCCCAAATTTCAGCAAGCTGCTGCTCTATGTGTACCAGATGTGCTACAGCTCTAGAACAACCAAGAACACTCAAGTGCTCCTTAGAAGGGACAATGTGGTGCCCACAGCCACCTGGCAGGAGCAATGCTCCAAACCCATCAGGCAGAGCCAAACAGCCTTTCCAAGGGTGCTGACAATGATGTCCTCATTCCCCACGGTGCGATGGGAGAGCTTCAGCTGCCCATTTGCTCTGGTAGCACCACGCCAAGCTCCCTGTCCTGGAAGTCCCTGGAAAAACAGTGTGGGTTTTGCAGGGTACACTCACTGGTGTCCCAGTGGGAGATGCCATCCTTAGTGTGGGCACCTTGGTTCACGAGTCCCTCAAACGCAGAGTTTGGGGGACACATCAGTGGGATTTTGTGCTCTAAAACCCCCAGCTCAATGTCTTCCAGGTGGAGATTGCCCATGACATTCTCACTTCTCATGTACAAGATGCTTTCACAACTTTGCAAAAGTTTCTGTCTTTGTTTAAAATGCGCACTGTGGGGGACATGGGGAGAGAGGTCAATAAGTACCTTCAAATTCATGCAGCCTTTACCAAAATCAACATTAAAAACCAGTTTTACATGATAACATCCAAGTGTTCCAACATCCAAGTGCCTCCACACTGAAATATTTCCTATCTGTATATCCCACCACTAAACCCAGGGATGACTCTAGGCCAGCCAGAATTGTCTCCTGGCATATGGGAACCTCAGCACTGCTCTGCTTGACCCTGGAGTGGTTCCAAACTGTCCAGAGCAGCGGTGCCCCCTCAGAGATGATCTCCCACTGCTTTTGGGAAGCCTGTCCCATGAGTAGGTTTGGGTAAGGCACACCTATAGGATACATGAATTCCAACTGCATTTCAGGGTGGATCTCCCTGAGCCACATCTGCTTCCATCACTCTCTTTTAAAGAGCAAAGCTGCCAGCATCCTCATGAAGGATAAGCCCAACAATTTAGCAGTTTCCTCTTTTTGTAAAAAAATATATGTATTTTTCTAATTTTTTTCTAAACACCACATCAAATCCCAATGGGATTTTGGGGGTTTTGTTTTAATGGCGAGGCAAAAATTTGCTGGTCCTCCCCGTGGCGAAGTTACTTTCAAGTCAGTGAAAGTTCTTGGCCCGCAATGAAAAGTCTTTGCCAATTAGCGCTCAACAACTTCAATTCATCCCTCCTGGTTCAAGATGAGTAGGAACCTAATAAGGCTGTGATAAAAGGGCAAAAGGCACCGAGTACCCAAAGGGGATTAATGGGCTCTTCCATTTATTTGTCTTCCTAACAGCTGAACTGTTACAAGTATTGACGGTCTTCAAACGCTGGGCCTGGAGTCTCCAATGGCCAACTCCAGCTCCCGAGGGCTTCCCCCTGGGCGATGCCAAAACCAACAAAGCCCCGGGGATCAGGTAATGAAACTTCAGCTTTTCCCCCCCTCCTCCTTCTTCTTTGAGATTTATTTACTGGCAGCTGACAAGGGGCAAATTCAGCTGGAATTGTGTAGTCAAGGCCCTGTCAAGCCTTCAGAGGCACCCTTATGTCGAATCACCTTCCTGACTGGCATGTCGCTGAAAAGCCCTCGGCGCTGGTCCTTAACAGCTCCCGACAGCACAAAGGACACTCCAGACAGATGCCTACATGGCATCCTGCAGCATTTTAAAAGAGAATTAGTGGTTTTAATTATGGTCGTCGTATGAAAGGAAACCATGCAAGCTCGGCAGGAGACCTTTGATCAAACCCTTTTGCTAGCACAATGCCGCGGAACTGTGACTATTCCTAGCAAGGGGCCTTTTCTCGCTGAATGACTCACCAGTGATCTTTGAATGCAGACAAGTTCCTCACCCTCCCTCTTCATTAGCGAGCATTTCTATACAGCCCCTATATAGTGCTCCGTGTCTTGGAGCTATACAATGGGGGGGAAAAAAGAATCCCTACAGATTCTGGCCTCTACTTAGGAAGTGCTGAAGGACTCTGAGTGACTTTATTCATTAAAACAGGTTGCTATTAATTAACTGTCATAATAAAATAAAGAACTATTATTTGCATTTCTTAGTGCGCTCCCTTTAGTAATATGTATAAAAGATGCTTGTAACAAAAATGAATTTATAAGGGAGAAAAAACCCTCAGAAGTCTTTTTTCCCCTCTGCCCCCACCCCCCCCCCTTTTTTTTTTTTTTTTTTTTTCCAGGTCTAGGCAGCAGGAGCCTGACTAATTATTGGGACCCGTTTTGCAAGAGAACAAATAGAGGTAAAACACAAATATGAAAGTAATTAGGAAAATGCAAAATCCTGTTTACTTGGCAACCGATTCATGCAACTGAGACTAACGAAGAGCAAATCAGCTTTGCTTGTTTGATAAACTTCAGGGTGCCACCTAAGAGGAGCTGATAAAAATTAAACTCTGCCAGCATCCCTCCGCACCGCCTTTTAGCCAACAGGCTCAGCAACATCCACGCAGCGGCTCCGTCTGCGAGCACCAGCAAATCTCATTTGAACAGGTTCAGGGGGAGGAATTTTGGAAGTTCCATCAGTGCTGGATATTCCCCCCTCCCTGGCATATCTTGTGCTGAACACCCAGCACAGATCCCTGCATCTCACGTGAGCAGGATTTGCAAGGACACGGAGCACGTCAACGGCACCGTTCTGATTTTCCCCCTAAAAAAGGCATCACCATCCCACCGCTCTTCACACCTGGGAAGGCTTTTGCCAGGGGTAAAGTCCTTTTTGCAGCCACCACCACTGTTTATTACAATACAGGATGATACTTTACTCAGCACAGCCCCTCTTTTCTCCCAGAGCAGATAGTGGCATCCGCAAGAGCTTCCAATTATTTCAAGACTATGCGGCTAAGGAGGGGCATCTAATCAAGATAAAGAAAACCCTCAGCTCAGTATATTTGCTTGAATGGATTTGCAGTAATGCAGGTAACAAAAGTATTCAAAAATTGGATTCCTAATGCTTTTCTGCCAGGGCTGGAGGACTGGTTTGGAGAAGGGAAGGAGAAAGCTGCACGGAGGAATGTGTGATATTCCCTCTCCCTGTACAAACACTTCTGCAGGGATTGAGAGGAGGGAAGAGATTTAAGTGAGGCACAGCCGACCTGAAATGTAGTCAATTACAACACAAAGAGTTAAAATGACACCCCTGAACTGCTCCTGCTCCCTCTCACCCCTCTGCTTTGTAGCTCTGCAACCCAGAAGCCACAGTTTCCCATCTTTTTATTGCTCATTTCCCATCTGCTGCTCGTACAGGAATGGCTCACGGGAACAGGGAATTGCTATGGAAATCATATACTACAAAAATAAATCAAGAGTGAGAGCGAAAAGTAAAGGATGTTATTTTGCAACTGGAGTTAGAGATTCCCAGACAGCAGTTTCATTTTTATTCGGGAAGCATTCAGTGAAAGTTGGAAAAATCGGCACTTGGAGAGAAAGAGAGAAGTGGTCCACTTTTAAAAGGATCCATTAGGAATAGCAGCCACATGTCCCTACACACACCTCAAACTCCAGATCAGCAGAGCATCCACCTGTTACACCCCTCTCTCCTGCCCCTATCCCAATCTGCTCCAGAGATGCTGTTTTATAATGTGATCTTTACAGAAGTACTTCTTTCTTCTCTGACAATTTTACCAGTCCAAAAGAAATCCTGACCTGGCAGCAAATTGTCTCCTGCAAAACACTGCACTGAGATATCACAAAACCACAGAATAATGTGTGAAGTTTTAGATAACAGCTTTACAGGAACACTCCCAGAGTTTTGGGTCTGTTTTAAGAATCTGAAGTACTGTTAACTGACAAAATAGTGAAGAACACATTTTATGTCTTTTTTATTGTAAAGGAGAAGCTGAGTTCTTGTTAACCCCAGAAGTCACTTGGCTGCTGGGGCAGATTGAAAAGCAGGGTGGATTCACACCCAATTCTTTTGGTTAAAGCCCTGATATCTCCAAAATTGCAATTCTGGCATCCCCATGAAAGCCCAGAGAGAGGCCACAGCACAGATGCCATGACCCATGGAGAGAGCAGCATCCCAAATTCAAAGCAATAAAGAACTCAAAGCAATAAAGACCATCCCATCATAAAATCCCAAGGGAATGAAAGCAAAGCAGCCATCCCTGGAAAAGCAAGGGAGGCAGAAAAAAATGGGTTGGTCTCTATCCATTCCATTCCAGCAGGACATCCTGTCCTTCCAGTACCTAAAGGGGTCACAGAGAGCTGGAAAGGGACAGTTTACATGGGCATGAAGTGACAGGACAAGGTGGGCAGGCTTCAAAGTGAAGGAGGGCAGGGGTAGATGGGATATTGGGAAAAAAATTCTTCCCTGGGAGGGTGGTGGGGCCCTGGCACAGGGTGCCCAGAGAAGCTGTGGCTGCCCCATCCCTGGACGTGTCCTAGGCCAGGTTGAACAGGGCTTGGAGCAGCCTGGGACAGTGGAAGGTGTCCCTGCCCATAGCAGGGAGAGGAATGAGATGATCTTTAAGGTCACTTCTAACCCAAACCATTCTGGGATGCTGTGATTATGATTCTGCAGTGCCCTTGGGCACAGGCACAGCCAGGGCTCAGAGCACATCCAGAACAGTGAATGAACAGGCTCCTGGGAGGGCACCATCCCCCAGCTTGTCCTGCTGGAAACCCACCACAAAAAACACACAGACACAGCACAGCTAATGAAAAATGGCTTTAGGAAACCTCTTGGCTCAGCAACAGAGGAAACAATAAAATGCTAAATACATTTTTACATCTAGAATGGATGCTGCATTCATTAAAAAAAAAAAATATATATATTCACAGTACAAGCTCATAGTTTTCTTGTAAAAGAAAACTCTCTTTTTTGAAACCTGATATTTTATTTAGTGGTGAGCTTCCCCTACCCAAAAAAAGTTCATTTGGCAACAGAAATCAAACACCACAATGTTCCTGCAGAGGGGATCACACTGGATTTCCTCTCTGCTGTCATTTCTGTCCCCTTTTAAAACCACTGTCATGCTGGCAAGGACTAATTCAGATTTAAAGTTCCAACTTTAACACTTCAGCAGGACCAGGAGCTACCCAGCTCTGCGCCTCAGCTCTGCTTTCCTCCTCCTCAGCCCCTGCAGCTCCTCCCTGAGGTGCTGCACAGCCTGCAGGATGTCCTGGCGCTGGGGATCATCCTCTGCCTTCTGGGTGTAGAGCAGGAAATGTTTCACAGTTTGGGAGAGCAGCATTTCAGGGTCCACGTCCCCCCGGCCGAGGCGCAGCATCCTCTCGCAGGCGATGGCGAAGTTTTTGTGCCAGTTCACCGGGTGATGGGGATGGGAGCTGACAATTTCTTTGTACGACTGTTAAAGGAACAAAAAAAAAAAAAAAAAAAAAAAGAGAAGGTAGAGGCAGCAAATTAATTGAACAAAGTGGGAGCAACAGCTTTTAACAGTGCTTCAAAACTGCCTGGAAAGAAACAGATGCTATTTAGATGTCCAAGTCCAGAGCTGGAGTATTTCTGTAATTTGCTCTGTGTTTGCCATTCAGCAGCATGAATCAGAAATCCAAGGGGGGTTGAAACGTTTCCCTTCCAACAGCAGCTGTTTGTTTAGAAACATTACAGATGATGGTGATAACCCCACAGCACATTATGTGCTTCCCCCAGAGAGGTGTTACACCAAGCTGGGGGAAAAAAGAGATTTAACTTCCGCGCCTGCAAGACATTTACTCAATATTTCAGGAGATCAGGATGTCTTCCACAGGACTTAAGCAGTCTGTTGACTTGAGTGGGAATATTCATAAGCTCAACAGCAGGCATGTGCCTGGGAAGTTTGCAGAACAGCAAAAATCACAGAAAAACGGGCAAGAATTAAGGAAACCATTTGTTGATTCTGTGCTGGAGTATGAAATACTGCTCCTCTCTGCTGACACACACCGATCACTTTGTGCATCTGTTGGCATCTCAGGCAGTCCAGCATTTCCAGAGATACCTACACCAGCTTATGGGTGTTATTCTTTGGTGTGAAATGCAGCAGAATTAATTTGCAGCGAGAAGAGTGTCGGATTTTACACTCGCTGGCTCAGACCGCACGACTGTGTAATGACAGAGGGGACAAGTGCAGGGAGGGGACTTCAGGACAAGCAATCTCTTGGCATGGGTCTGGAGCCCAACACAGACAACATAATTATAGCAAAAGCAGGGTGTTGACTGGTTTGCTGTTGGCATCCTCCGTGACCGAGGGGGCAATGGATAAAATCCCTGAACAAATCTCTCTGGATCAGCTGTGCTCCCAGTTTGGATAAACAAGGGGAATGCAGATTACAGGAAACACTGCATTTCCATGGACTCCAGATGTTTAAAAGAAAAGGGGGTAAAAAAATTATGATGGAGGCTAAAAAATTAGAATGCAGGGAGCACTCCTAACCCAAATCCAGGACTTACAGTGTATGCAAATGTGTAAAGTTGTGCTTTCATTTCTGCAGTCACACTGGCTGTTTCTGCGAGGTCAAAGATGAAGAAAGCTGTTTTCATCCTAGGAAAAGGAGACAAACTTCCATGTGGTAACTGCTTCATGCAACCAGTTCCCATCACAGGGTTACACACAGCTTCAACACATCCCACATGTGGGACAGCAAAGATATCAGTGATAGAAATTTCTCTCCATAACCTATTTCCTCACCCTACACCCCAACTACCTTTGAGAGAGTTTGAGCAGAGCCTTTTGGTGAACAAAACAGCCACGTTCTTGAAGGCTTTGCTGGCAGCTTCATCTCATCCTGCCAGCCTTTTCCTTCTAAAGCCTGGCACGTGCAGACCCAATAAGGCCACGGCCCATCAAGCTGCCTGCTTTGGTGTGTGTTTCCACACCAGTGAGCTGGCAGTGCCCACTGGCTGTTGGAAGAGAGCAAAGGAAAATTACCTGGCTTGCCACATCTCCTCGTTGGCAACAGCTTCCCAGGAAGAGGGGCTGAAACTAAATGGGAATGGAAATGAAATTCAGCCATCAGATCCACGTCGCTGGGTTTCACCCAGCACAACCCTCCCAGCCCAGCTACAGACCTCCCAGGCAGAAGAAAACCTGTGGCTCTGACAGCAGGGAATTCAGCTCATTTTCTGTCATTCAAAAAACATTGTGCCTCTCTCTCCACAGAAGGAGTCTCAGGTGTTTCACAGCATCCCAGATCTCAAAGCCAAAGATGTTTTTTACCACCACAGGTCAGCCTATGACATTTAAACCTCTGGATGTCTCAATAATTTTAGATCCTGATTAAGTTTTAAGGTCAGAATTGGACCTCATACTTGACTAGAGATGTCCTTGCCGTTTTTCACACTATTAAAAAATCACAGATCATAGAATGGTTTGGGTTGGAAGGGACCTTAAAGATCATCTCATTCCAACTCCCTGCCATGAGCAGGGACACCTTCCACTATCCCAGGTTGTTCCAAGCCCCATCCAAGCTGGCCTGGGACACTGCCAGGGATGGGGCAGCCCAGCTCTCTGGGCTGTGCCAGCATCTCACCACCCTGACAGGGAAGAATTTCTCCCTGCTATCTCTCCAGAACACTAAACATTGAGATTATGGCTCTTGTTTGATTCCTCTAACACTGCAGCAGGTGTGGCAATGCTGCTGGCAGAAAATGATGAGCAGGAAGGAGCAGAGGCTCCTCTGCCTTGTACCTGCCATAGTCTTCAGTCCAGTTATAGAGATTCCTTGTGAGACGAATCCACTCTCCTGGGTCAAACACAGCTCCAGAAGGAACCAACTTCTCACACGTCCCCCAGGGCCACAGTGAGTGGCTCCTTCTCCAGGTTGAGTCCCCTTCATGAAGACCTATGCAGACAAACACTTCCTTACTGCCAAAAAAAACCAACAGAGAGAGCAATGGTGAAGCCACCTCATGGACCACGGGCCACCCCCTGTCCCTGAGCAAACCAAACCACACCGCACTGTGCAGCAAACACACCCACCCAGCACATCTCCCATCAGCACGGGCATCTTTTGGGGCAGTCTGGAAAACAGCTTAATTCCCCATCTGGCATTGCCCATCCTGAGCAGCCAGCACAGCTGGCACATCCTGTCCCCTCTCCTGGACTTCCCAAACAGGCCAGAAGCTGTAGCAGAAGCTCATTTCTGCCCACTGGCACCTGGCTGTGCTCCTGTGCCTCCCCACCCTCGCAGGGCTCACCCCAGCTAGTCTAAATGCAGATGCTATTCTTATTCGTGTGAGTATCTAATCCTTTCTCCACTCTTACTAAGCTATTTTTATATGATGATTATTCCTGGAATACATTCATTCTATGCTAATCAGTTGGCCACAATGTTCACAAAGGAGAAGCAGCAGCAATTTGCTCTCCAACCATCGTCGTTCTGAGTACACAGGAACGTTCCTATTCTCTGTGATGAATTGTATTGACAACAACAACAAAAAAATCATCAGTAAACACTCTGCAGATCACCTTTTTTTCCCCCTCCTTCCTAAAAACCAAACCAACCTCAAAACAACAGGCAATATTATATCCGGATGGAGTTACTTCTGCAGAGATATTTTGCTTTAATTGCAAAAATAATCTCGCCACCGGGGAGGAAGTCAGTGGAGAAAATTGGTCTTTTGGATGCAGTACCAAGCTGTTCCATAAACAATTTCAAGAGGGGAAAAAAAAAAAAAAAGGTCAGAGATTTTAGGAAAGCTGTTACATATGAAAGGAATGCTTACTGTTTATTTACTTGGAGGAAACGATGGAGATTAAAGGCGAGTGTCCCGTCGGGTAATGCTCCTTCCACAGGATTCCACCGGTTCCCGGGAAAATGAACGCCAGGTAAGTGCTTTGCCAGCTTGGGTAAATACCATGCATAAGTCATCATCTGCAATGAAAGTTGTTATCACCATCTGAACAGCAATCAGGAGATTTACAGCCAGGAGAAATGGTTTCTGCAGGAGTAATGGCCATTTGCTCAGGGATGTCACCAACCACGTCAGCAGGGACACGAGACCAGGCTGGGGCACCATGGCCAGGCTGGGGCACCATGGTTAAATCACAGCATCAGACTGGGTCACCAAGGCCAGACTGGGTCACCATGGCCAGATTGGATCACCAAGGTCAAACTGGGCCACCATGGTCACACCACAGCACCAGGCTGGATCACCATGGCCAGACTGGGTCACTATGGTCCCACACAGCTCCAGACTGGGTCACTATGGCCAGGCTGGGGCACCAAGGCCAGATTGGGTCACCATGGTCACACCACAGCACCAGGCTGGGTCACCATGGCCAGACTGGGTCACCATGGTCACACCACACCACCAGACTGGGTCACCACGGTTAAATCACAGCAGTGGCTGGGTCACCAACGCCAGACTGGGTCATCAAGGTCAGACTGGGTCACCATGGCCAGGCTGGGTCACCATGGTCCCACACAGCACCAGACTGGGTCACTATGGCCAGGCTGGGGCACCATGGTCACACCACAGCACCAGGCTGGATCACCAAGGTCAGACTGGGTCACCATGGTCCCACACAGCACCAGACTGGGTCACCAAGGTCAGGCTGGGTCACCATGGTCACACCACACCACCAGACTGGGTCACCACAGTTAAATCACAGCACGGGGTCACCATGGCCAGGCTGGGTCACCATGGCCAGGCTGGGTCACCATGGTCACACCACAGCACCTGACTGGGTCACCAGTGCCGTCTGATCAGAAGCACATGGTCCTCACTCCACCACAAAATAGCCACTGCTGGTAAGACACACAACAGGGATTTGGTTTGGTTAAACACCAGGAACTGGGTTTGGGGTTTGCCAACAAGTTGCAAAGCCAGGTGTGAGGATGATATGGCAGTTGAAGTGTGGGTGACCCATCCAGTAACTTTTTGGTTTTTTTTCCTTTTCCCATTTCTCAGTGAAAAAGGAATGTGCACACCACACTCCATCCCAGGGTTACCCAGGACTCTTAAAAAAAATCAATTTTATTTATTTCCACATCTTGAGTTTTAAGGAGACAAAGGAACAACTGAACTTCTGCAGCTGATGTTTAAATCTGCCTTTCTAAACAGCACTTTCTGCACATACCTCCTGGTCCACTAAGGTGATATCTGGCCTCATCCCCTCACAATAATGAAGGTAACGAAGAGCATTCCCTGGCAAGTCTCCTCTGAGCAGGATCACTGCCCCCGTTGGCATGGAGGACAGCACGTTCCTTGCAAACTTATCAACAACGTAGTTGTTGCTCTGATCACAAGTGCTGAAGAGAACAGATGAAAATCAGAATGTTTAAACCAAGTATTTGCATGGCTTTGCAGAAATTCTGAAGAATTTTATGCAACAGGCACCCACAGGGGAAATCCACCCTGGTCAGGCTGGAAACATCACAGTCACAGAATGGTTTGAGTTGGGACTTTAAAGAACATCTCACTCCACCCCCCTGCCATGGGCAGGGACACCTTCCACTGTCCCAGGTTGCTCCAAGCCCATCCAACCTGGCCTTGAACTTCCAGGGATGGAGAGTGTCAACAACTTAATCACTACAACAACTTAATATCTCCATTTCCAGAGAAAATGAGATGCAGAAACAAAGCATTTAAAGCACAGGCCCTCAGAAAGCACCACCCACTACAGTTTTGCCAAAATATACACCTTCACCTTAATTCTGATTTTTTCTTGGGCTAAATCTAAAAACTTATTAGTTGGTGCTGGAAGTGCCAGTCCAACATTGGTTCTGTAGAGCATTTGAAATCCTCCTAATCCTTTAATGTTTCCATTATATTGAAAACCCCAAGTTTTTGTAGTGTCAGGCAGAAGTTAGTTTACATGATCTGAGATTGGATCGTTTCCATTGAAGTTGTGTGCACATACTCCAGGTATGGATTCAGATGACACTTGAGGACAGGAGCTATGATTGGCTCACCTATGGAAAAGCCTTTGGAAAAGGTGTGCCAAAAGAAAGGATTCCTGAGGATGAAGTCTGCACTTCCTTGGTCAGCCTGTATCTGAGCATCCCTTCCAGGACACTGATTACTATCCAAAGAACAGCATGGGTTATGGGATAGGGAAGCCCCAAACTACAGATTTAAATCTTCAAAAATGAGGAGAAAATAAGAAAAAACTTCAGGACACAAGGTAGAATGAAATAAAGCTAGAGAAGTTCGGGCCACATGAATTCTGCAAACCTCCTTAGGAGACAAAGCAGAGATTTACAAGGGTTTTTTAGAAATTTACATATCTACAGAGGTTTTTTTCCCTCAGCCTCCATGACATCCCCATTTACAGCTTGGAGTTGGTGACTCTGAGGGAGATCAGACCAGGGGGTTCTGCAGGCTGTGACCATGCAAGCTTGGGTGGGGTGTGAAAAGAGCCTTTCCCACTCCCAGCCAAAGCCAGAAACCCCAGGAGCGCCCCAGGTCACCCTGAGAGGCGGCACCAAAGGAACTTCTCACCTGTAATTTGCCCAAAGTTGAGAAGCCACGAGGGCAAGAGCAGGAAGCCACTCCAGGCATGGCAGCAGCCAGGTGCCCCCCAGCACAGTGTCCCTCCCAAGGCTGGCCAGAGTGGCCAAACCCAGCCCTGCCAGCACAGCCACCACGGCACTGCTCTGCAGCCAGAACCGCTCCACCTAGGAGAGAGAATCCCAGAACTGGGGCAGGGCTGCAAGGGACCATAAAGATCCTCCCCCATCCCACACCTCCCACTAGGCCAGGCTGCTCCAAGCCCCATCCAACCTGGCCTTGGAGATGTTATTTTGGCATCTTCTGCAGTTTCAAGACAACTGCCTGCTGCTGGTCAGGTGGTTTTTAAGGTTTTGAATGTTTCTCTCAAAAATTTAACGTGCCAGAGGAACTTTGGGAGTGCAACTTACCACACCTAGAAACAGAGGCTTTGTAACATCCAAATTTGCTCTCCAAGCAAAGAAAAGGGAATAAAGGCAGAGCATTCCAGTGAAGAGCCAGATCACAGATGATTTCTGCTGCTTTTTCCTATTAAAAAAAAAAAGTATCACTCCTGAGACATGATGAAAAACAAAGCAAAAATTGTATGTGCTTGAACATGCATACTTAAATGCATTTAACACAAGGAGCTGATGAGTCCTTCTTTACCTTTGCCATCTATGAAATTCTGTTTTCAAAGCACAAAGCCATCAGCATTTCAGGAGTTTTAAGCTTGCCACCTACCAAGCCACAGGGTTAACCAGGAGTAAGGGATATTTTGCTCTTAATAATTGATGACCACAGCCAATTGCTGCAATTTCTGCAGCAGCAAGCAGAAGGCAAAACAAGCTGCCCATGCAGGCAGTAAGAAAAATGGGGAAAAAAATGCACATTGAAGCAAATATTGTTCAACTTACAGTGGCAGTGCTGTGCTCACACAGGCCACCAGTGCCAGGGCAAGGACAGGAAGGGAGAGCTCTGACTTCATCTGTGCCAGCTGGAAACTGTGGAGAAATTAAAGCATGGATGTGTCACCCCCAAATCCCTGCACTCAATTAAAGTGTCAAGAGAAACAGGGAATAAGCACAAGAGAATATATTCCCATTCTGCTGGGATTGAGTCTACCAGAAATGGGACAAGGTGGGTTATATGGTAGAATTTTGAAGGGAAAATCACTGGGATGGGGGGATTCAGTGTTTTTCCTTCAGTGGGGAAGCCAGAGGGCAGGAATGCTGTCCCTGTGCTGGACACACATGGCCCCAGCTCTGGACAGGGTGAGGAAAGGAAGGACAGGAGCTACTCTGGGCCAAAGGAGAGCAGCAGCAGCAGGTGAAAGGCACAGCCAAGGTGTCACTCACAGCAGCATCTCTCCCATACTGGATCCTGTCTCGGACTTGGCCTGAAATAAAAACAAAGGAAACCCATGAGGAACCCACACACTGATTGGGGGAAGGAAAGTGTCCTCATTTTCTGTTTGCAAGAAAGGCAGCAACCTCTGCTCAAACCTTCACTGCAAGGTGTTCTCCCACATGCCTGGTTTATGTGATGCCACTGAAGGATTCACCCCTGGATAAGCACTTCTTCAAGGTGCTGGCAACTCATTATCCTGTGATTAGAGCATGGCATATGGTTCAACCATGGTCTCTGCTGTATCATGGAATCATGTGGGTTGGAAAAGCCCTCTGAGGTCATTGAGTCCAACCATTCCCCCAGCACTGCCCAGCCCACCACTAACCCGTGTCCCCAAGTGCCACATCCACACATCTTCCAAATCCCTCCAGGGATGGGGATTCCACCACTGCCTATTCAGCCTCTTCCAATTCCTGACCATCCTTTCTGTGATTTTTTTTTTCCCTAATATCCCACCTAAACCTGTCCTGCCCCAGTCTGAGGCCATGTTCTGTATCTTCATGGTGCAATTATTTTCTGTGACATCTCCCCACAGCCTGAGACAAGCTCAATTCCTCCTTGCTTACCAGACTTGCTCCTGTCTCCCCTGCCCTGACAAATGCAGAGCTGTACAAAATCTTTATGAGATAATGTAAATATTTATTGTAGAGACCTGCAATCCATGGCACAAGACTGGGAAAAAGACATGATGTGTGGAGAGGAGGAATTACCTTAATTGCTGCTTGTTCGAAAGCTACCAGATTAAAGATAAGGTGAACAGATTCAGGAGGTCTGGAAGGAATATTTAATCTCAATAAAAATGAAATAGCTAATTGCATCCAGGATTTGATTAAAAAATAAGTGTTAAGAAGATGGAGAACCGGCTCAGAGCTCCTGCAGCCCCACCTTGCTGGCAGCTGATGGCCCTGGACACATCCACCACAGAGATGACATTTCTGACCCAGAGCTTACAGGTGGAACCCTCTCCAAAGTATCTTCTGGGCTTTTTTTAATGACCCTGCCTGCCCTTAAAACAGAGCTATGGGATGTAAAAGCTGTCTGTCCACCCAGCAGTGCTCTGGCATTATCCCAACTGGCACCGGGACCAAACGCCTGGATTTTGCTGTATTTATTGCTCCTGCTTCAGACAAGTTCATCCTAAATGTGATTTGTGGTGTAGGATTACACACAGTCCATCCCTAAGCCTCCTGAACATCAACTTGAATTCATCACATTTGATGGAGAGAGGAGTTAAGGGATTTGCATGCCTTGGTATTGCTCTGCCCAGTGGAGGCTGATTCTCAGGAGACAGCTGGGAACAGGACAACAGGGGAAGTCTCAGAGGCTGGACCTGATCTGGCAGGAGTTTTTGGGCAGATTTAGTGGCAGCAGCAGGAATTATCATGTCTTTTGACACACACCCTAGAGCCACACAGCCCTCTGAGAAGGGTGGAATGGCACAGTGGCAGTGATGCTGTGTCCCGCTGGCTGCATGTGAAGGGTGATTTCTGAGGATGTGGAGCTCCAGGACTCCAGGGAGTGACAGAACATGCAGACCACACCTTTTTATCATTTTCCTCCCAGTGGTGTGATTTCCCAGCCCTCTGCCCTGAAAACTTGGAAGCAGGACAGACTCTGGGGTGATGGGCTGGTGATTTCCTTGGGTGGCCAGACCCAACATCCAAGTCAGGGCTGGAGGAGGCAGATGCAAACCCTACACTCTGAAAGCAACCATGGATTCTTCCTTCTCTTGGAAAGAGCAGAGACCTCAGTAACTCAGATCAGAGGTTCCTGAGAGCCCTCAAACCAACCATTCACTTAAATTCAACATTAGTTAGTTAAGAGGAATAATTTAGAACCCTCAAAACAACCACTCACTTAAATTCACCATCAGTAAATTAAAGAGGAATAGCTTTTAAATGAAAACTGCTTGTGACCTCTTTAAATGTCTGAGTTAAAAATAGAAAAATAAGACAAAATTCATCTTAAAAACACCACAAAATTGATGTCACCGACTCCCTCTGGCACAGTTTGTTTTTTGGGCTCCTACACACATAAGACACCCATACAGCTCCCAGGAAATAATATAGCTCACCCCATAGGCAATGAGTATTATCTCTTTGCTTTCCCAGCCATGTGACCCATTCCCAGAAAACCTGACAGGTCAGGAGGTCGAAATCCAAAATGAATGCTTACAAAATGAAACATTTTCAATTTCCTTCCCCGCGAGCCCTTAATCGTCACGAACAGAACATCTCTGCTGTTGCATAAGTGAAAAGGAAGCAATTTAGGCAGTGACCCTTGTTTACCAGATTGAATGTCCCATATTCTTCCCTCAGAAAGTGGGTCAAAAATCCTTGAAAAGTCGTCTGGTCTCCCCATGTCCAGCGGGCTCGATTGAGGTAGGACGAAGCCGGCAGATAGAGATAAGGCAGCAAACCAGCCAAGAAGCATAAACCCAACTTCAGCAAATGGCCTAGGGACAATTCCTGCACCAAAATATGTCATATTGCATAACAATGTTTATTTTAGTTTAATCAGGCTGGAACTTCAAGAACAGATAAAGAAAAAACATCAAATATATTTACACAGAGCTGATCTCTCAATTTATAGTAAGTCCCTACAAAATGCTATGTTAAACCTTACGATTTTGTGGATTACTAGGAAACTGCATCAAACTGATCTCCTTTGCATGGCAGGGTGAAATTTAAGTGAAGCAAATAATATTAGCTAGGACTCATGAGTATCATACTCATTGCATCTTTCACATTTAAATCATGGCATGACATGCATAGATGGCTGAAGCACTGCAAGGCTGAGATAACCCACTTTGCAGCGATTAAGAGTTGGCTGGTTTTCCATCTGGCAAAAAAAAAAAAAAAGCCCACATAAATGCTGCTCTAGTACAACTGCACACATCATCACCATCATCAGGAGTCAGTTTTGCCATTTACTTGATCGTGATTAGGCTGGCTAAATTGGATAGGCCAACTTTTGGGGTGGGATTTTCGACACTGCCTAAGGGGTCAGGGAGACAAGACTTTCAAAGGGACTTGTGTGCCTAACTCCTTTAAGTGCTTTGGAAAATCCCACCCTAGAATATTGCACGCTTGCTTTGTCGTTAGCCACTGCCCTGTCAATCAAAGCACTTCCTCAGCATTTGGGGTTACTGGGAGTGATGATCTGTGGAGCAGAGAAAGGAGCTTGATAATGATGGTGGTCAGAGCTCCTCCAGAAGGAAGGTGGCTCATTTGTACTTTAAAAAGGCAGTTTTCCATCTGTTTCCATCTTATTCTGTGGTTTCCTGCAGCAGGCACTACTTGGCTGTCCAAAGTATTTCCCAGGATTATCATATTGGCACAGCATTGCCTTTGCTGGAAACCACAGAGGTCTCTCTGGACCTCCCTGCTCAAAAAAACCCCAAACAAATATACTGCAGAAGTGATTATTGATTGTGTTAATGGAAATATATGGCCAGAAAAGGGACTTGCTGGGGATGCTGAAGAGATTTTGGATCAAGCTTGTCTGAGTTGCATCACATTTCTTGCAGCTCATGTGCTTCACCCAGGCTTAGTTATGCCCTGTGCCACTAGTGAGAACCACACAGGGTGGATGTGGCTTTTCCTGCTTTCCAGGAGCCAACACACAGAAACTCTTCTCCAGGGGAGCTGTTGGCATGGAGAAGTCTGAGTTTTTAGTTCCAAGTATTATTTTAGCTCACAGGGTATTTGCAAGCAGCTGGGGCAGAGCACTCCTGTGCCAGGGGACACAAGGGGGTCACAGATCACCAGCATGAGCAAAGACCTAAACTGTGGTCACAGAACCTCAGAAGGGTTTGGGTTGGAAGGGAACATAGATACCATCTTGTTTTAACCCCCTGCCACGAGCAGGGACACCTTCCACTATTCCAGGATGCTCCAAGCCCTGTCCAACCTGGCCTTGGGCACTGCCAAGGATCCAGGGGCAGCCACAGCTTCTCTGGGCACCTGTGCCAGGGCCTCCCCACCCTCTTAGGGAAGAATTTCTTCCTAATATCTAAATCTAACCCTGCCCTCTATCAGTTTAAAGCCTCTTCTCCTATCACTCCATGCTCCTGTCAAAAGCCTTCTTGTAGACCCTCTTTAAATCAGACGCCCCTTGAGATCAGTGGCTGTGGTGTCAGATTAATCACACACATCAACTTAGAAGTGGCACAAGTTCTGGGGGAGAAGAAATAATCCCAGCCTTAGAAAAACAGAGGTGTGAGTGTGTAAATGTCTGTAAATACATACCCTCCTTCTGAGAAGCTGTGAGAGAACCCAGGGCACAACACAAGCAACATAAAGCACTATGGTGTGCTGATTGCACAGACTGAGCCCACAGCAAAAGGCACCCAATTTAGAGATCTGGGAGGGAAAAAAAAAAATCACAATTACTATTTACAAATTTGCAAAAACATCCAGAGATCAAAAAGATTCAGCACAGAATCCTTAGAGGAGAAAGGCAAATACACCAGTGAGCAGTGGGCAGTTGTAACACAGAACTCAGAGGATTTTTTTATTTGTTACAGGGAGATTCCAACTGTTTAAGAGAAAACAATCTTTAAGAAGTGTCCAGCTGAACAGCCATGCCTCCATGCATACAGAGATCCTGTGCAGCATCATCACATCATAATGATGGGATGAGCCCCAATTCCTGAACCCAGCTGCACAGGGGAGGCTGCCCAGCTGTTCACTCTGTGTGATTTTTCAGAAATGTCCTAAAATAAAGCCATTACCTACAGAAATCTAATTTTTTTTAACAGGAATGATTTTTCCTCTGCATTAGGCTAAAGTCAGGGCTGCACAAACTTCCTAATCCATGGGAATTAAAGGTGATACCCCTCATTACTCCAAAACTTCAAACCTGTTCCAGTGCCCAACCACCCTCTGGGGAAAGAACCTTTTCCTGATATCCAATCTAAACCTCCCCTGCTTGTTCCAGCCCTTGGTAAAGGTGATGTGTGAGATGCAAACACTTGCCTTTGTGTACTGATGGGATCACTTTGTAATTTTTATTTAAGTGCTCAGCATTCCATGCTGGACACTGCCCTGCCATGGAAGCACTTTGCCATTAGCTCAGAAAAACCTTTGTGGGTCTCAGAGCTGCCTGGCAGGGCTCAGAACCACCTCAGTCATTTTTTAAGCACATGGATGAGCTCCAATATGATGTCTGTATGACCATCTGATTTATGAAAAGCACTGCAAGCTTGCTGTTGGCAGCCTGGCTTCTTCCAGGCGTGGGATGCCAGACACTCAAAAAAACATTAGAACAAGCTCCTTAACTGCTTCTGAAAATCTAATTTTGAAAATCTCATTGGAAACCAGGCATGTGAAACATGGGAGAAGGCTGGAAAATGCCCAGCTCCATGTCTGTGGAGTTCAGGTTGTGGGGATCTTGGGACTGCTGCTCATTAGAAAATAATAATAATAATTTTTAAAAAAATCCAATGGTAAAACAAGGTCTCTGTAGCCATTGATAAAACATGTTATTTGAGAACTCATGAAGCTGAGTAAACTACCACTGCAGACTCCTGAAATTCTAGCCTAGCCTGACAAAAATCCCTTTATTCACACAATTTACAGGAGTCACAGCAGGCAAGTCTGTCGGAGGAAAAGAGATCAGATGTTCGGGCAAACAAAAGTAGAAAGAACAAGACTGCTGAGCAAAAATATCATTTGGCTGACTAGTCTGTTTATAAAGTAGAAAATACAGCATGAAATTTAAAGTCTCTGTGTTTAACAATGCCATTATTTTAAGAGCACATTTAATTTCAAAAGAAAAACTGATGGAAAATTTGCTCGTTCCCGTTTTTGAGTTGGAACCTGGTTTCTGATTAGATGAAGGTTTCTGTACAATATATCCATTTACCCCCAAGAAAATTACCAATTCTTAAAACAAAACCTTGAACACTCACAGCCTAGTTTGTGTCTTTGATGCAGGATGAACTAAAATGTTTAGATTGAAATGATTTTGGTTTTCCTGCTTCCATACTGTGAGTATTAAATAAATCAATCCCAAACCCATCCAACAGGTCCCAAGTCAATCCTTAAGCAAAGTGGGCAGGGTTTTTTCAATGTTTGTTATTTTTGAACACCCAGGTAGGTCAGGGATGGACCCCACCCAGCACAGGTGCTGAAGCAAGACCCAAAACTTGGCCTTTTTACCTAAACAAAACTAAACCAGCAGTAAACGAACAGGAAATTAAACAAACAGGTGCTAACCAATTAGGAACAAAATAAAGAACCATTCACTTTGCTTGAGATGTTTTACCTTTGATCTCTCTTTTGCAGTGGATGCCTCCTCAAAATGAGCAGTGAGAGCCATCAGCAGCCCCACAAACAGATTGTTTAAGCTGAAAACCTCCGCCGTGATGGACCACTGCCATGTTAGACGAGAAAATGAAAACACCCCCGCAGCAAGGATTCCTCCAGCATATGAGCCAGAAAGCCTGCAAACACAGATAACATGAAATCTTCTTTTCCAACAAAAAAAAAGAGCCTACTTTATTGTCCTTCTTTTTTTAATTTAAAAAAAACCCCAAAAACATACTGCAGCAGCAGCAACGAGTGCCACCCAGCACCCTGCCAAAACATTATATGGTTAAGATCTCCCTAATAATTTCTCTGCTAAGGATTGCCATTGGGAAGAGCAGAGCCTCTTTGCCAGCCACCCAACACCAAAGAATCTGCTTCTTCTCGCCATGCAAACTTCCAGGATTGAATTTGCTTCAGAAATCCTGATGAGGGAAAGCCCAGAGGGTGCAGGGAGCCAGGGAGTCATGGCTTTAATGGGATACTCTGGAGGAGATGCCAGCAAGGGTGCAGCCTTCAATTCATCCAGGAGCTGAATTAAGAGTGGATTAGAGCTATTCAGGATGGACAGCATTGGCAGGGCTTTCCTGGGGGGGTTCTGGTGTCCTGGGGATTGCAGCACCCACAGTCCCATCCGGGAGAGGTCAGGAGTGTGGGAAATGGGTGCCAGCTCCAGCAAGAGGGAGGGAGAGGGTGAAGCATCCACTGTTGGGATGGCTGTGAGCCCAAAGCTGGCCATCTCTGGGACTCCCAGATGGGATTATGGCACATTCCCCATGGAGCTGCTTGCCCAGCTCAGCTTGGTGCTGCAGCCAGCCCAGGCAGCCCACGAGGTGGAATTTAAGAAACCCATTCCACCACAGTGGCTTTTCCCACCCAGCCTCACTGGGAGCAGCTCTGGCTCTGCCTGTCTGGAAGCTCTCTCCTTTAGGAAGTCACCCTGAAAAGAAGAAGGGTAGGGCACCACAACATGCTCAACCAAGCTTTATCCAAAAATAAAAATAGCTGTTGCTGTGGTCAAAGCTACACTGCAGAAATTCATCATTCCACTGTAGGACTCAGACAGCCTCCACCAAAAATTGAGTATTTTTCTAATTTCACCCCAGACACACACAGTTCCATTTAATCCTAACAATTCTAGCAGGTCTAAACCAAAAAAATTATAAACTACCCAACCTCTTCATCGAGCTGCACATGTGATTTCCACATGAGGAAGCTCCTGATAGAGCCCTCTCTACAAGGGCTCCTCTGCTTGGTTTGCCAGAAGTACCTGAAGGTATCTGGAAAATAGGACTAATGATTTTTATCTCCTTTGTGAAGTATTTTGAGATCTGCACCTACGGGATGTAGCCAATGGGTGAGAAGCATGGAGTTAACACTGGGAAACAAGGAAACAATTCTGAGGTGTTCCAGGCCAACCTCAAGGTGACAGTGAGTTCAACATCAAGACTGTGGGAAGAAGTCTCAAAAAATCAACAGAATTGGGAAAAAAACTGAAGAAAAATACCAGGAAAGGGGAGCAGGACCATGTGTAATTAAAAAGCAACAGATCCCCAATACACAAATCCACTTCATGACATTCCTGTTTTGACTAAACCATTCAAACAGTCCAAACTTTTACTTATAAAGAAACAACTCCATAAATCCCTTTGAAATTCTTGCAGGGAAATAAGGTAAAAAAAAAAAAAAAAAAAGTGAAACGACTTTTCCAAAAATCTTCAGAAAAGCAGCACTTTAGGCAAACTTCCCAATCATTCACCAATTCTCCTTGTCTTTCCCAGGAAAGACTCAAACATACCATGAGGGTTCAAATAAGATGAAAGAAAGAAATCCCATCCCCTTGACAAAAAGTCTCAAACCTGCAAGTTGAGTTTTATGAAACAAGGCTTAAGCAAAAGCCACTCAACCCAAAGCTTAAAGATTATCCCAGCTATGTGGGACACAGGACACCTCTGCTCACCAAGCAGAGCAGGGTCAGGAGCACAAACTAAGCACAGCCCACAGACCCGTCTGTCCACAGAATCATAAAAACAATCATAGAATGGCTTAGCTGGGAAGGGAACTCAAAGATCATCCTGTTCCAACCTAAGCCATGGGCAGGGACACCTTGGCTTATTGTCCAACCTGGCCTTGGACACTTCCAGGGATCCAGGGGCAGCCACAGCTGCTCTGGGCACCCTGTGCCAGGGCCTCCCCACCCTCACAGGGAACAATTCCTTCCAATATCCCACCTAGCCCTGCCCTCAAGCAGTGGGAAGCCATTCCCCCTTGTCCTGTCACTCCAGGCCTTTGTCCAAGTCTCTCCTCATCTCTCTTGGAGCTCTTTTAGGTTTTGCGAGAGTCTCTAAGGTCTCCTTGGAATCTTCTCCAGGCTGAACAACTTTCCCAGGAAAGTCATGGGAAAGCCAGGCTGCTGAGCCCACTCTGTGACAGCCCATTTCATGCATGGAGCACTGAGCTCCTCCAAGTGCCACGGATGTCAAAAAACCAAACGGGAACGTGCTGCATTCTTGAAGAATAGCAAGAAAACAGCTTTGGGAAGTGCAAGCTGGAGACCACAGACCTGCCTGTCCACAGAGTCATAAAAAAAATCATGGAAGGGAACCTAAAGATGATCCTGTTCCAGCCTAAGCCATGGGCAGGGACACCTTCCTCTAGACCAGGTCGCTCCAAACCCCATCCAACCTGGCCTTGGACACCTTCAGGGATCCAGGGGCCCACTAAGCTCCTCTAAAATACAACAGATGTAAAAAAAACCAAACAGGAATGTGCTGCATTCTTGAAGAACATCAAGAAAACAGCTTTGGGAAGTGCAAGCTGGAGACCAAGAGTTTTTCTGCAGGCTCTGCTATCAGCAATGGAAGGGATGGATTTGTGAGTTTGCTGATTCAGAGGGACACTGTCAGAAGTGGAAGCAATCAGAGCAGGTATCTCCAGAGGAGGATGAAGAGCACCTGGCAGAAGAAATGCAACAGTCCACAGTGCAAAGCAACACCAGCAGGACAAGTAGAAATTAATCCCAGGCTATTGTCAGCATGATTTTGGGGCGAAATTAAATCAATCCCGCCCTGCAGCAGGGGTAGCATGGTTATACAGCTCATTTTGATCAACATGAAGGTCTCCATGCTCTCCTGCCTCTGCAGCCTCTTGGAATTCTCCAGCACAGAGTGACAATGTGCCCACAGCTCTCCTGCCTCAAAGCCAAGATGACCTCAAATGACACACTGTCCAAGGAGGTGACAAAAAACCTCAGGCATGGACAGCTCAGCTCACCCACACCACTTTGGACCAAAGACCAACCTAAAGGCGGACAAGACACTGATGGGTGTTCAGTGGTGCAAGGCAGAGTGAGATGAAAGAACTCTCCAGAGAAGGCACAAAAACGAGAGCAAAATAAAGATGGGAAAAACTGAAAAAGCAAAGGGATGGGACAGAGCTTTGAAACTGAGGTCGAGAAGTCCAAAGCCAAGAAAGATTTTTTTCCCCATCCCTGGGAAGGGTTCCATGGCAGGTTGGATGGGGATTGGAGCAGCCTGGTCTAGTGAAAGTTTGGAAAGGGATGAGCTTTAAGATCCTTTCCAACCCAAGCCATCCTGGGATTCTGTAATTCTCTAAAAAGCATGAAAAACTCTGCAATGAGCACAGTGCAATCTACAGCTGCAGATGTTGGTGAAAATTTACACAAGGAAGCAGGATATTAGGGAGCCAGAAGATAATGGCTGCCTTAATTGCAGGCACAGAGAGAATTCTTGTGGTTAAGACAGAGCATTTTGTGGAAGAAGGTTAATTCAAGAGCTAAAGGAGACCTCCCATAAGTCCAGCAAGAGCTCAGCAACCCAGTGACCAATGTGGAGACAGAGGGAACAAGATGAAGAGGTCACTTCTTGTGTGGAAGTTAAGAAGTTTTTTGCAGCACATAGTCACTTGTCTCACCAAAATCAAACACCAGGCCTGCCACTGACAATGCAAATATTTCCTGCAGTGAAGCCCTGCTAGGCAAGAAGGAACCACAGAGCCTTTGGGCTCTGCCACCCTGCCTGGAGCCCCACATTCTGCAATCTGCACTGGCTGGAGGCTTCCCATGAGTGCCATGGCTGGGAGAAGGAAACATTTGGGTTTTTTCCTGAAAATACCTTCTACATTGTCCTTCTTCTCAACAGCACAGCAGGACTGCAGAGCAGAGAGCAGCAGAAAATTATCCCCACTCAACTTCTACTTGTGCTTCTGTCTTTAAACACTTTAAACACCGTCTTTATTTTTCAAATAGAGTTGAGGTGCTACAAAACATGGCAAAGACACCCAGCAGCTGAATCCTCAACTGCTTCATGGAAAAGCAACATCTTAGGAGATCTTTATCCCAAAATTTTGGGGAGCAGGGAGGGTAGATGGCTGCTCCCCCAAATCCAGCTTGTTTCCCCACTCTTTGGGCCCAGTATGAGAAAGAACAACTCCAGCACACAGGAGCCAGCTCATGGAAGAGGAAAATAATTGAAGCCATGGCAAAACTGGGAAAGTCTTCACGACCATCACCCAAAAACTCACTCAGAAGGGACAGAAAGAGTCAGCAAAGGAGAGGTCACACAGTCCTTTCTGAGAAATATTTTCCCATGGCATCCCTAAACATAAAAGGAAAAGACTAAAAAAAAAATTATGATTTTGTTTTCCTTTTGAAGCATGCAAGTGAAAGAATGTGCTGTTGGGCCTCAGCTCCAAGGATGCAAGCAGCAAGAATTTGCCTTAATCAGGACTGTTTTAGCTACAAGTTTTTATTAAGAGTTTGCAGGAACATTTGAGAAAACTGAAATTAAATATATTAACCTGATTTGTTTTTTTTCAATTATAGTTTTTAGCTTCTCATTTGTTGGCAAACACTAAAACATGTAAGATTGCAATTTAAAATTTAGCCTTTCCTTTAAGTTTGGTAAAATTTTCCTTTAGCCAAGGTTACAAGTCATATGCCTTTACAAAAAAACTCTACCAGCATTTTTACTTTTTATTTATAAAACAACAGTAGACATTCTATATTTAATAATTCCCCAAAATGTATTAAATGATCAGCATAAAGCTACACATGGATGGGAACTGGAATTTAATTAAAATGTTTTCATTAAATGCAATCTTCAGTGCACTGGATTCATTAAGAAAAGTAAGATAATTGGAATGGTTTATATTTGAAGCTGATGTATTTAACACTGGCAACACCTATCTGTACCTAGTGAAATAAGCTGATTATTTCTGCCTTCTTTTCTCTCCAAAACTTTACAGGCAGGAGATCTTAGCCTTGCATCTTTCATTTATTTTTTTTTTTGGCAGTAAAGTAAGAAAAACTCTCTTGATTTTTAAAATCTCCACTAATTAACTAAATAATGGATTTTTTAAAAATTTCTGTCTGTCCCTGCACCTGCAGATAGTGACCCTGATATCAGTGGTTCCTTGTTCCCTTCCACAGACTCCAAGTACATCACCAGCAACCTCTGTCTCTTTGCAGTAGCAAAGATACATTCCTTCAATGTATTTTTATTTCAAAGCAGTGCACTAAAGAGTTAATATTTTGAATTTAAAAGGTTTTGCTTGTTAATCAATCAATTAAAAAAAAAAAAAACAACTATTTTTTTGACGAGGCTAAACAGAAAGGGACACAGAAGACTCAACAACCAAGCTTCTCACTGATAAATTTTAAGCGTGCACGAGCATCGGCGCTGAAATAGAAGAATTATTTAAAAATTAAAATCCAAACAGGAGTTTAGAGTTTAAGTAACAATAATTATCCCCCAAAACCCCAATCCCTCTGGGTTTGCCTGCCTCTTAGCCACAAACACTCCATGACAAAAGGCGGTGTCTCTTGCTCTCAGCGCTGAAGAGCCAGCTCAGGTACTACAGGGAATAGCAAACCAGATTTTATTCTTCCTCAAGGACCTGGAGCTCAATAGCCACTTAAGCCCTGCCCGCAGCAGGAGGAGGAGGAAGGAGAGCAGGGCTTGGCTCATCTCTCCTGGTTGAGTCCCATGGTCACAAGGAGTGAAGGGAAAAGAGACTGAGCAAAGAGGAAGAGCCACCATCAAATAAAACCAAACCAGTCTGGTCACAACCAGCTGCTGCCCTTGGTGTGAAACAGGACTTCAGCATCCCACAGCTCCAGCATTCCCACACACCCATGATTTCTGGGATAGGGGTGAGCAGGCAGCACCCTCACCTCCCACCACATGCATGGAATGCCTCACACCCAGCCAGGGACTGCCACCACTTCCTGACTTTTCTTTCTTGTAGTTATTTTATTGAAATGCCAGTTTGGAGAGGGGATGGTCCAGGGTGGTAAGGAGTGCTGAGCCAGTGAGGATTTTGGCAAAGGGAAGCTGGTCCTTGCACCCTCTCACACACGTCCTTCCTGGACTGGAGGTGTCCAGTTGGGACACAACCTCTTAAGGATATTGTCTCTGCCCATTCCTTTGGAAATGTGGACCTGTGAAGGTCACCAGCATGTGCAAGAGGCATCTTGCACCCCACCCCTTGTGTCCTGGGGCCAAGTCACCTTGGATCCTCTTGCTGGGAGGATCAAAGTGCTCTGGGATGGCAGCAAGGTCGTCCTTTGGACAACAGGGATGGGAAGAGCCCCCCGTGACAACTTGTCAGGGGAGTGAGGAATGAGACATCCCAACCTTACACCTTGTATGCTCCAGGATGTCCATCACCACTGGAGCAGAGCCTGCCTGCAGCAGCCCCTTGCCAAGGAAGTCTGGTATTTAACTTCAACACCTCCATGCCAAGCTATTCCAGAGCAGCTCAACGAGTTGCTCATGACAGATCTATAAAATGCACACAGGGCTGCGCTGCTTTAAGAAATATCACCCCATACTCACATTTGAGTTGTACAAACTGTGCTTCCAGCCATTACAAATGAGAAATTCTCTCCTGGTGTCTTTGCAAGTGCAAGGGGTGTATTAGTTCAACCCATTATTTGATTCACAATCCTTGGAAAATAGATACACCTTTATCCCAGGCTCCTGTAATAACCAGCGCCTGCTTCCAGCAGCCAAAAAACCCCAACCCGCAGTAGGAGCCGACTTGAGCTATTTAAATGTTTTATAAGTTGGCTTTTTTTTTTTTTTGGGTAATTGCAGAAACTTTTCCTAATCTGACATTTGTTAAAACCCCTTATTAGAAATTATGCAGCCACAGAAAAAAAAAAAAAAAAAAGAAAGAAAAAAAAGGAGCGGGGTGGGGGGGCGGAAAGGAAGGAGTTGAGGGGGGGAAAAAAAAATAGAATAAAATATAAAATAAAATAAAAATGAGCTGGCTTCACAATTACCAAGTCAGCCCATGCAGCCCTTCGCTATTGTACGAGTGGCATAAACCCCCCGGCGGCCTATCAGCTCCCTGGCAGGCAGGGGGCTGCGCTATTCAAAGCGAGAGATACAAGCTGCAGGGCAAAAACCTGGCAGCTCCCATCTGACCCCCCAATCCCCGGCTGGTGACAGCTCCAAGCTCCATGGCAAATTAGCCCTTCTCACATTACAATTGCAGGAGACAGATTCCATTAGCGGTATCTGAAATTGAGTGGAGAGCTGCTCCGTTATCAGACTTGACTCATAAGCGCCGCTATTAATCAGAGCTATGATAGCATTTATATATTTCAAGCTATCTGCCGCCGCTGTGATATTCTGCTACAAAGGGTTGATGGGACTTAGGGAAGGGAACAATGGAGCTTTCTGGCAAAAGCAGAGTAAATCAAGAAAGTCTGTGACTTCCGCACATTCTGAAGGGATTGCGGTTTACATAAATTTTCTCCCAATTGGAGATTGAGCTCTTCCTCATCTTACACATGGGATTTAGTTGTCACTCAATGGTAACAGCTGTGAAAAGGTGAAGCGGCCCACCGCTCAGAATATTGCCTCCGCTTTTAAAGCAATTAACCCATGAACAGGAGGATACCTGGTGATATCAAAGGGATTAAGCCAGGCAGTGCATTATTAACATTTCCTTGAACTAATTCTAACTCTGACTAGCTGTCAGAAAAGACTCTTCAGTCTTTTAAAAAAAAAAAAAAAAGAGTTTTTTTGCCCTGCTTTTTCTTTCTGCCCCCCCCACCACCACCACCACCCTTTTCAAAATGAAGCAGAGTTACTGCAGCCTCGTGTGCCTACTTTGGAGCCAAATGCAAATGAACAGATTTGGCAGCGTCTTCAAACAGACTGAACTCAGCGCCGGTTTATTCTGGGGACAAGTGGGGAAAAAAAAATAAAAACAGATATGTGATCAATTAGCCAGAGGTCACGGCAGATTTTCTCAAAGCAAATTAGTACCTGAGTGCATTCCTTTCTTCTCTCCCACCTAAAACTTTGTAACTACTCCTCACTAAGCACAGCTGCTTCCCAGACGCCCAAGACGCTCCTGCTGTGCTACAACAGAGATAATCTACGATAATCTGTAATCTGGAAAAATCCAAACACACCCTCTAAGGAGATTCCTCCTTCCCCAAAGCCCAATTTCTTCATTTCCCACTCTGGTTGAGCAGGCACTGACTCCTCTCTCGTCCCTCCATCTTCCCCAAGTCATGTCCACAAAAAAAGGGGTCAAACTGTTCTCAGGGATGAATTCTGCTCTGGCAAACCCGTGCACCCAGGGACATGGGCATTTCCTCACTCACCAGGGACAGAAGACAACTTTTCCCAGCACTGGGCAGTTGTAAGGGAGTATCAGCCATGGGGTCCCTCTGGGATGGCCATGAAGGTCAGGGATCCTCCTGGTCCTCCTTAGGGACCTTCCCACAAGAGCTCCAGGACACACATCCTGGGAGCCAGAAAACTCAGTGCCATCAAGAGGGTCAAGTGGCACTTCTAAAACATCCCTATGATTTCAAAATGATGGAATAATTTTGATGATTTCATTATCTAACATGCCTAATTCTCCTTTTTGCTGGCGGCGGGAGAAGAGCTGGCTCTGGGTTTTATATATAGCCACAGTTTGTTGCCTGGAAGGTTTAGTGGGCAGGGAATACACATATATATTTAAAATCTATGTTTGTATAATGTATTAGTACCAAAGTTAATATGATACCCAGAACAGCAAACCAAAGAGATGTGAATTGCTTAATTTAATCCAACGTCTTCCCCCTTTTCAAAACCCTGTGTCCAACTCAGCCAAAATAAAGCTGGCAAAAACTTCCTACAAATACTTGGGCAATGACAGCATTTACTCTACTACTGCCTCTGCAATAAAGCAGCTTTGTTTGTTCAGAAACCCCAAAACAGCCAAACTATGAAAGGTATAGACTGAAAAAAAAATGCACTTAGAGCAGGGGAAAGCTTCCTATTTCTCTTTGCAGCAGAGAACGCAAAGAATGCCTCCCCTGTGCAGAAAATGACACTTTGGCAATCATATTATAAGAAGATAATTGGTTTACTTTGTAAACTTGCTATGCTTTGCCTCCCACAGTAAAACAAATAAATAGTTGTTTAAAGAAACAATCCTACAGCCGCACTCGCTGAGTCCTAAAAACATAAAGCATCTCCCCCCTCCTTCAAAGCAAAGAAGAATTATTTGCCTCAGTTATAAGCAGTCCGAGAGAACTCTTTGTAAATGGCATTTTACGATAATTACAAGCAATTTATTAAGACTGTGCAGAGGGGGGGAAAAAAATCCATACTTGAGAAGTAACTCAAAGGAGAAACAGGCTCGTTCAGCGATAGTCTGGATTACTGACAAAAAGCCTTTCTGCATCAATGTGCTGTGATATAATTTTGCTTTGAGAACAACAATCCAGGCTTAAAAAAATGTAATTAAATGAGTAATATCATATATTATAACACAATAAAATTAACAAACAGACGTGATGCGGCGGCCTCTTCCTCTCGACCCCAGTGCGGAGCATCCCGCCAGCCATCACCTGGCAAAGGAGAAATCTGCTCAAGGAATAAATTCCACCCTAATCCCACACGTGCCACAACATCCCAAACACCACAGAGGGAAGGCACCACGACTCTTCTCCTCAAGCAATAAAATCATCCCGACCTGCCGAGGAATAAACTCCGGGAAATGACTCAAACAAAAAGAATCAATGGGGAAATTAATTTAAAAATAAAATTTTAAAAAGGGAGAGATTTGCTGTATGGGGATGCTGGGAGGGAGGGAGGGAGGGAGGGAGGCACGGGGTGTGAGGGTAAACAGCAACGCTGCCCGGCTGGCGGGGAGAAAAGAAAGGTTTTAGAGGTTAAGTTCAGGTCAGACGACAAATGAAATCGTAACAACCCAACTGACATTGTATAATGTCTTCTTCACTGGATCAATAGGGCAGCGTCAGCCCCATTTCCATAGAGATGGCTTCCTCCCCGCTGGAGGGTGGCTATTGTTTGAGCAGGCAGATTTGCCACTTGAACCGCGTTGCTCCCGAAGGATGCGTACTTCATCAATTATTTGTACTCCTAACATCTACATATTTTCATATTAACATCCACGTTTCACACGGCGAGAGGAGCAGGTGCTGATTCTGCCACTGGTACCTCGTAGGGGTCACCCCACCAGATAATTTTATTGAAACACAAAAATAAGGGGGGATTTGATAGACCCATTTTAGTCCCTTTGTGAGGACGGACAAACACGGTTTAAAACACACCACATCACACTCAGACAGCTACAGCTTCAAGCAGACAGTGCCAGTGAACACTTTCTAATATTTTTCTTTTAAATAAATAAATAAAAAAGCAATAATTTTTCTTTTTTTTTGCCAAATCAATGTTCCAAAAAATAAATCAATTTTAAGGTGCTTGAAATGAAAAATGTAACATTGTAATGTGGAAATAAAACTGACCTTACAATTATTAAAAAGAGCAACAAAACAATCACTGTTAGGCTGAATAATTGATCCTGTCAGTATCTGTGGAATAATTTCTGTAAGTCTTAATAGTTTTTATCATCTCTCACTTGCACGTTTTCCGTTCCTTCATGCGAATTCTAAATTTGACAGAAGCGCAGTCTTCCAAATCCAATTAAACACCAACAAAACACCTAAACCTTCAGAAGTGCTAAAGTAATTCCCAAAATAATTCTCAAATTTAGCCTGTCATTTCTCTCCTGTATCCTTATTTCTCAAAAGAAACAATTGCACCATTTCCAAAGCACAAAGCGGGCACCCAAGGAACTGTCACACACGAACTAAAAACAGGGGAAGATCTTCCAAATAACTGCAATAATGGGAACAACCATCATTAAAAAAGAAATCAGAACCAAATATAGAAAACCTTTAGCAACTCCTTGCAGGAGTTTTTAACAGAATGGAGTTGTGCTGATGCTCCACCGAGCACTGTGCACGGGAGGGCAGCGCCACTTCCAGCTTCCCAAATAGGCTGTGAAATACAGGATATTAAATTAAATAATGCCGACTTAATTACATGTATTACCCACCAGTGAAAGCAATCACTTTACATGCCTACAGAAATATTTAGGAACTACTCAAGCAATTCCAGTAGGTGTGCTTTGGAGCTGATGCTACATGCAAGGTGATGTGCTAAAAAGCAACTCCTTTGCAGCAGAGAAAGATGGACCCCGTGGAACAAAGTTTAAGCAAGCTCAGGGCTTGCTTAATCTCAGAATCTGCCCGCCACCACCTCCCCATTTATTCCTGCTTTTATTTCTAGGTTGCTGGGAAGGTTTCCCTGAGGGGTGGCTCTGGAAACGGGTGGGAGAAAAGGGCTTTTGTCAAAATAATCCTGGTCGGGAAGTGCCCCGTCTCATCCCGGAGCGCCCCGATACCACTCGCAGCCTCGAAACGTGCCCTATTTTCCCTGCAAAAAGAACATCAGAAATTGTTTATATGGGTTGCCATAATCCTCTCAAATATGGGTCAGGCTGAGGTTAAGAGCAGCCAGAACTTGCACATCAAAGACGAGCAGGGTTAACAAAAACCCCACAACCACGTGAGCATCCCGATTGTTCCCTGTCATCCCAAGGTTAGAGGTGCGGAGAGGAGGCTCCGGACATCCCCCCCCTGAGCCCGGAGCTGCTCCAGGGAAAGGCAGGGATGCTCTCCCTGCTCCTTGGGTACCACGGGCAGGCAACTGCCCATCCACCTCCGCCGGGAGCTGCAATTAAAGCAAGTTCACGGTTTCCCGATAGGTGAAGCTCATCCTGTTAATTTAAACAGACCATCTGCATCTTTCGAGAACGACAAACTTCATTAGTTCTGGTTAGTTAAACCGAGCGGTGATTTGTGATAATGAGCCTGAACAACCTGTCACGGCTGGGCAAGGGAAAGGGCGCACTTTTTATTATTGCTATTATTATTATTTAACAGAAAAGAAAAGGGTGGGGGGGGGAAATAAAAAGAGGGGGGAGGCTTTTGTGCGGGAAAGAAGGTCAAATTCAGATTAAGTTGCTGTTAGGTTAATCAGAGGAACTAATTAGGGAAGGGCGGGGGGGAACGCTGGTCCAAAGGCCAGTGGGGAGCAGAGGGAGCCTTCGGGAATGTCCCGAGCCGCCGGGGAAGCACCACGAAGCCAAGGAAAAAGCACCCCTGAGGACTTTACCTGAAAACCGTGCAAAAAAGCAAAGAGGCAGCAGCTGCTCCCACCAAGCCGCAGAGGAGATTGACTCGGAAGGCGGGGGAGCCGCTGGGCAGCCCCGTGGCTGCTTTGGCCAGCAGCGTGAACAGGGGATAGCCAGGAGGGTGGGCGACCTAGGGACAGAGGGACACGGGGTTGGAAAGGGGGGAGAGGCTGGGAATGGGAGCAGGGCAGCCCCAAGCAGCTCTGCTCCCCGAGCCACCCTCAGTGCCCATCCCAACCCTCGGTACCCATCCCAAATCCCTGTGCCCATCCCAAATCCCTGTGCCCATCCCAAACCCTGGTACCCACCCCAAATCCCTGTGCCCATCCCAAACCCTGGTACCCATCCCAACCCCACCAAGGTTTTTTCCTCAGTGGATCTGGCTCCACGCCTCGCCCATAATAATGAGGCGGCGAGGAAAAGGAGGTGCCACGTTTCATTAGCGTGCCTTAAAGGACTCCTTGTTTGGGTTCACAGTATATTAGGGTCATTCAAAAGGCTGTTGTTTTGTTTTTTTTTGCCCCTTTTTTTTTTGTTGTTTTTGTTTTTTTTTTAAAAAGCAGCTTCTCAACTATTTTATTGGTTAGCAAGTTGAAAGACCACACTGCTATCGGATTACCACCGCGCTGACAGTCCTAAGGTCTTGCCTAAAGGGATCATGCACCATAATAAAGTTTATTAAATAATAAAACTTATTAAAATTGTTAACCCGATTTATTTTATTCTCCCCAGCTTATACAAAATTTGGGTTGATAATAAGCCAGCTACTGTATATACAGTAAAGCCTTTGCTTTATAATTTAGTTTAATTGGATTTAAAACTTGAAGTAAATTGTCGCGTGCTGTACTTATAAGTTAGTAAAAACTGTGGTTTGAAAATAAATTAATCTACTTTACTCCATGCTTAATTAAACTTCCTTAATTCCTAAAACTGTTAATGAGAGCATTGATTAAACAATAAAACTAATACTTACTCCAAGCTCATATGCGGCTGTGATCAGCTCCCCTGTGAAAAAATAATGTAAAACCAATAATTACTATTAGGAAATGACACTCCTCCAAAGTTTTCAAAATCCAAATGCTTGCATTGGGGTTTTGCATTAATTTGACTGGATAAAACTGTAAATCTGTGGAGATTTAACAGCATGAAATTTTCTAAGAATATTTTCTCCCTCTGATGTCATTGCACAAAATATCTTTTGTATGTTTTTCGTGAGACTTTTATGAACAGATAAGTGAAAATATAGGTAGGCTTGGGCAAAGAATGGCCTGAGACACTCAAAATGCAGACATTTGTGTGTGTGTATTTTTAATTTAAAACCATCTGACTCAATAACTTTCAAGCACTACAGTTTGCAACGCTTAAGCTGCATTGTCTGTTCAACAACCCAGTTGTTTGTCATAAAAAAAATCATAGAAACCAACACAAAACCAGAGCTTTACAGCTTTTAAAGAGGAAAAACATAATCACTGATCGTGCAAATCTGCATCCATTTATCTGGGAAGGTTGCTCTCCCTTGATGCTAAAGCAATTCTGCTTCACAAGTAATTCTTTTACCTGTCAGTGGATGCTGCACCCAGCTTCCAATAGAAACAACATTAAGGTTTTGCATTTTGTTTGTATTTTAAGCCAGGACAAATAGCTGCCACAAAAAAACCCCACATTAGCAGAATAGTTGGCATTTTTAGAGCATTTGACACTGAAGCATTTTGCAGCAAACTCTCCTCAACAACGTACATGGAATATATTCAGTGAGCACAACGCATTCAGGGAGAAACAAAATTAAAAATATACAGCTGGTTTTCCTTCTTTCCCTCAAATTTCATAATCCAATTTTACTGGTTCTAATAATTTTGCAAGCACCAAGGTCATGGCAGCATTGTTAGATGGGAAAGACACAAATGAAGGGTGCTGGTGGCTTTAAATGCTAAATTAACAATATTTTAAATTTCTGTACAGTCACATCCTCACCACGCCACGCAAAGGGGGGTGGGGGGATTGTACAAATGGCACCTTTAAATCCTGACACCAGGGTTTAAAGTAAAATGCAGTAAATGCTGCATTTTAAAATGAAGATTCAACCCATTACTGCTGCTGGCAACTCCTGCAGAATTAGAGCTGTTGGCTGGCAATGACTGGAGCCAAACCTGCCACTTCCTGCACCAAAACCTCTCAGACATGGAGTTCCCTGCACTTGCAAACACTGCTATTCTTATTTTAGGAAAATTTCACCCTAAAACAGCCCCCAAGAAGTGGATGCAATGGGAAAACCATCCATCCCAATTCTGAGCCCTTCAGAGTTCAGCAGCTCCAACATTTCCAGGGCACAGCAAGGCTGGGAAGGGACAAATCCTCCTGCACACAGCAAAGGATGGTGACAATAAAGGAAACCCTAAATTTGGCACTGGGGGGTTCCCCAGTGTGCAGCAGCTGGTGATGCCCACCACCCACCACATCCCAGGGATGCTGCTCCACTAAAATCCTCCTGGGATGCAGCAATATGTGCACCTAAAAAAGCAAAAATTTAACTTCATTCACATTGCTGTGACGTTTATATCAAGGGCAAGAATAACCCCAAAGAAACACAGCCACAAATCAACCAAGAAGCTGCAAAAATAATATAAATAAACCACTGGTGGAAGCCACCACCAAGCTTTGAAAGACAACAGCACAACTTTGCCTTGTAAGAATTAAGGAAAAAAAAAACAAAAAGACCTGCAAAAGATCAGCTCACAGGCTGCAGGCCTGTTGAATTCCAGTGGGAAAATCAAAATAAGTACAGAACAGGCACTACTTGGATAAGGTTAATTCTCCACCTCCCACCCACAGACCTGAGCATCCCTTACAGCCTCCATGGGCTGGAGGAGTGAGGAGCACTGATATTAAATACCAAACAACTACAGCACCCCTAAACTAGGTTTCAATGTCCTGTGAGACAGAATGATCATCTTCAAGCTCAAACTGAAATGTTTATTCCCTCCAACTCCACAGGAACAGGAGTTGGACTTGATGATCATTGTGGGTCCCTTTTAATTCAGAATATTCAGTGATTCCTAATGTAAACAAGTTTCTGACCCCCCCATAAAGGTGTTCAGGCAATAGGCCCAATGCTGCCTGAACTCTGCTTTATTCCCAGCAAGTTTGGGAGCTGATGTTTGAAACATCACAGTGAACATCTGGTTGGTTTCTTTTTCTTTTTAAACTTGATTTGATCCCTTTTTAAGCTGTTTTAACATCTGTGGATATTTCTGAATTATAATTCCATCTCCCTCTATTATTCTATCACTCATTTCTTTATTCTAACACTGAGTAACACGAGCAAGCTGCCAGTGGAAATATCAACTGCCTTGGACATTTTTGGATTACTGCAAACTTTGGGAACAATTAAAAATGCAGATAGCTTAAAAAATAAAATAAAATAAAAATTAAAATTAAATAAAATAATAAAAATAATAAAAATAATAAAATAAAATAATAAAAAATAAAAATAAAATAAAAATAAAATAAAAATAAAAAATAAAAAAATAAAAATAAAAACAAAATAAAATAAAAATTAGAATTAAATAAAATAATAAAAATAATAAAATAAAATAATAAAAAATAAAATAAAATAAAATAAAATAAAATAAAATAAAATAAAATAAAATAAAATACAATACTAGGCTCCCTGCCTGGAAACAGATACAGCAAATCCTGTGCTTTTGGTGGCACAAGTTTCAGGCACAGGCAAATCAAACACCTTGAGCAGGACCATGCACAGACATTCCAGCTGAGGCATTCCATGCTCAAGCCATGAGGAAACCAGGGGAATAATGCCCAAAAAAGTCCTGACACTGTGATGGGACACGATGATGGTGGCTGGGACAGGCACAAGGGGACAGCAGGGATGAGCCTGTGTCTGCCCAGTCCCAGTGAACACATGGAAGGCAGGCAGCAAATTTCAAAGAAAATTCAAAAAATAAAGAAATAAGGAGAGACAATGAATGAGGTCACAGTGCTGGTCAGAGGACTCTGTCCTGAGGGATTTCCTCTAACACAATTTTACACAAGGGATCTCCTCTAACACCACAATAACCTGTGGAAAGTGAGGTGAACCCATGTGCTGTTTAGCTGCTTGCTCTGTCTACTGGGATAATTCACATCAAACAAAAAACCAAATCCCAGCATCCAGCCATGACATCATCAGGAGAACCTGCATCCCCCTCTGCAAAGGCTGCTCATGCTTATTTGCATCCCAGAGGGAGAATCCAGGCTCAAGCACAATTAAGAGCCAGGTTCCTGAGGCTTCGTGCAGCATGAACAGCTCAGAGCACAGGGTGCTTTCCACAGACCAAAAAAAAAAAAAAAGGCAAAAATTATCATAAAAGCCAAAATGGTAACAGCTGTAAACATATCAATCATCACATATTAATTAATACACCCAGAAAATGAATGGTGTAAATCATTCATTTACACCATTCATTTGCACCAAAGGAGCAAATCCAGCCCTTTCAGTAACTTGGGAGCAGAAGCAAAAGCCATCAGGATGCACATGGCCAGCCTGGCCAGTGCCTCTCTCCACACATCCTGAGCCTGTAAAATACATGAATCCATTAAAATGCCATTTATTTAGAAGGAATTTCATGCACAGCTTGGATTTGAAAGCACTGGTGACCAGGAGGCACAGCATTAAGCAGAGCCACTGAACTGTTCTGGGATGACACAGAAAGAAAGAATCCTGGACACTTGTTCCATGAAATAAAAATTATCGACATATTCCCAAGAAAAACCAAGCCCTCGCATTTCCAAACCACACAGGCAAAACCAAAGTATTTTTTAAAGCAAGAACAGGTTAAATCAGTAAAACCAGAGGAGAACCAAACAGGAGAACTCTGTCCCCCTGTGGGATCAGCAGCGCCAACACCAAAATTCAGACAGTCTGGCACTGTCAGGAAGCTGCACTTGCAGAGAGGCAGAGCCAAAGATTTCCCTGCTGCACAAGCCTGGGGCAGCACAGCTGGCAGGATGGCACACCTGTCCCCTAAAGCCACCAGCTGTCCCCTGCCTAAATCCTTCTCTGAAAGGCTCAAATGCAGGCAAACCATTATGGAGTGGCCCGAGGGCACCACCCCAGGGGCGTCCTTGCTGTGCTGACCCCACTGGGCCATTGCACACCCCAAAGCAGGGTGTCCCTGCTGCTGCACCCACCTGTGGGGAGCTTTAAATGCACCAACCCCAATGGGGTGAGCACCCCAAAAGTGGCTGCACTGCACCAGTGGCTATGGGGACCTAAGGGACCAGCAACGCCATGGGGTGACAGCAATGCACCCATCCCCATAGGATGAGCATCATTATTGGGTGACAGTGAAGTACCAGCCCCTATAGGATGAGCATCTTTATGGGGTGACAGCAACCCCTGCAGTGACATGAATGCCCCAGTCCCTGTAGGATAACAGCAACCATATGGGGTGAAAATGAAATACCAGCCCCTACAGGATGAGCATTCCTATGGGATGACAGCCAGCCTAATGGGGTGACAGCAATGCACCTGTCCCTATAGGATGAGCATCCTTATGGGGTGACAGCAACACACCCATCCCTATAGGATAACAGCAACCATATCGGGTGACAGTGAACTACCAGCCCCTATAGGATGAGCATCCTTATGCGGTGACAGTGAACTACCAGCCCCTATAGGATGAGCATCCCTGTGAGATGGCAGCAAGCCGATGGGGTGACACCAACGCACCAGTCCCTCTGGAGTGAGCAGCTCTCTGTGGTGAGAACCCAGTGGGGTGACACCGACCCTCCAGGGGTGACACCAACGCACCGGCTCCTTCTGACAGACCAACCCCACACGGGTGACACTGATGCACGAGCTTCTGTGGGGTGACAGCAGCCCCGTGGGGTGACAAGGATGCCCCGGTCCCTGAGGGCTCGTCCCCCCCCGCCCCCCGCCATGCACCGGCCGCTACGGGCCGAGGGTCCCCACCCGGTACATTACCCGCATCCCCGCCGGGCAGGGAGGGCGGCAGCGTGGCCGTGTAGAGAGCAGCCACGGCAGCGCCCAGGGCCCCGGCGGCTCCTCCCGCCCCATTCCCGATCCCGATCCCAATCCCGGTGCCGGGCCGGCCCGGGCCTGGGCCCCGCACCCATGTGCGCCGCCACCTTCCGGGTTCGGCCGGGCTGTACCATCCACCGCCCCGCGGGGGGAGCACCCCTGTCCCGCTCGCCGTCTCGCTCTCTCCAAAGCGCCCTGCGGGGCTTCTCTTAATACAAATCTCAGATAGAGAACAGAGAGAGCCGCGAACCCGGGGAGGGTGTTCAGCGCGGCCTCCCGATCTCTTCCATCCTCCCCCGCGGACAGGAGTTGGTACAGCCAGAGAGGGCGTGGCGGAGGGTGAGAGCGGCCGGGCGGCCGGGCGGGACCAACGCGCGCGGGGGGGGACGGGCCGAAACCACCGCGGAGATGCGGGGGGGTGGAAGGGACCGGTGTGCGTCCTGTCTTTGCCTTGCTCCCGGGATCGTCCCTTCAGGACGAGGTTTTTTTAAGGATCAGCTCCTTCTGGCCTCTCTCAAATACATCAAAGCCCTCCTCGGACAGTGCTGGCTGCAGGCTGCACCCCCTCCACCACAGCCCCAGTGTGCCCATACACAAATAATAAAGATTTAACCCGTGGATGGGATGGCACAAGATGCTGGTGAAGGGAAAGATTGAAGATGTCAGCGCAGGGATTATTAAAAGCGGCGATTCCCGCTGTGGGAAGCAGTTAAGGAAGGCAAATAGCATCCCGAGACCTATCGATGGAGGACTAAAACACATCCGTGGAAATCATTATGGGATTGTACCAAAGAGCGGCGAGGCCGTACCTGCAGAATTGAGACAGATTAAAGAGAGGCTTTTGAATACAAATGAAAAAAGGTATAGGAGAGGGTAACAAGGATAATAAACAGCCTTATGGATTAGATCTAAGTGGAGACGTTAGAAAATTAGGTTTGCATTTATTAAGGAAAAAAAGAGCAGGATTAAGGGCTGACACAACGGAGGGAACGTGTGTGGTGTTCCAGGGCTGGAGAAGGGCCCCGCTGAAACAGCAGCACAAAACCCCTGGAAGGTGAAACCAAGGGAGGCATTCAGGGAATTCCGGGGTCCCCAGCACAGGAGGGACATGGACCTGCTGGAGGGGGTCCCGAGGAGGCCACCAAGATGATTTGAGGGATGGACGCCCTGTGCTGTGAGGAAAGGCTGGGGGTGCTCAGAGGAGGCTTTGGGGTGACCTCGCTGGGGCCTTCCAGTACCTGAAGGGGCTCCAAGAGCTGGAGAGGGACTTCTTACAGGAGCATGGAGTGATAGGACAAGAGGGAATGGCTTCATACTAGAAGAGAGTAGGTTTAGATGGGATATTGTGTGGTGTTGTGAGGTCCCTGGGACAAGGTGAGAGATGAGAATTTGACTCCATGTTCTCAGAAGGCTGATTTATTATTTTATGATATTATATTAAAATAAATTATATACTAAAACTATACTAAAGAAAGAGAAAGGATACATCAGAAGGCTAGAAAAGAATGATAATGAAAGCTCCTGACTGACTCCTCAGAGTCCAAAACAGCTGATGGTGATTGGTCATTAATTAAAAACAATTCACATGTTTGGATAAACAATCTCCAGACCACATTCGAGAGGAGCAAAACATGGAGAAGCTGAGGCTTCTCATCTTCCCAGGAGAAGAAATCCTGGCAAAGGGATTTTTCAGAAAATATCACAGCGACAATATTGGGAAGAAATTGTTCCCTGTGAGGGTGGTGAGGCCCTGGCACAGGGTGCCCAGAGAAGCTGTGGCTGCCCCTGGATCCCTGGAAGTGTTGATCCCATGAATGTTCTTCAAGAATGCAGCACGTTCCCGTTTGGTTTTCTGACATCTGTGGTACTTGGAGGAGCTCAGTGCTCCATGCATGAAATGGGCTGTCACAGAGTGGGCTCAGCAGCCTGGCTTTCCCATGAGCTTCCTGGGAAAGTTGTTCAGCCTGGAGAAGATTCCAAGGAGACCTTAGAGACTCTTGCAAAACCTAAAAGAGCTCCAAGAGAGATGAGGAGAGACTTGGACAAAGGCCTGGAGTGACAGGACAAGGGGGAATGGCTTCCCACTGCCTGAGGGCAGGGCTAGGTGGGATATTGGAAGGAATTGTTCCCTGTGAGAGTGGGGAGGCCCTGGCACAGGGTGCCCAGAGCAGCTGTGGCTGCCCCTGGATCCCTGGAACTGTTCCAGGCCATCTTGGATGGGGCTTGGAGCAACCTGGGATAGTGGAAGGTGTCCCTGCCCATGGCATAGGGTGGAATGAGATGGGTTTTGAGGTCCCTTCCAACTCAAGCCATCCTGTTATTTTATGAATTTAGACAAGCTCTGTGCACTCAACTGGGCTGTACAGAAAAGATGAAGTTTCCACCCACTCAGAAGTCACTGGTGTTGGAGGCTGTGAGCACCACCTGGGCCCAGCAGCTGCCTCCCATCCCAAAGGGAACCTCCCAGCTCCGTGGTGACCCAGAGCTTCCAGGGACCCAACTCCTTGACAGGTTTCTGCCCTCATTGGCTGAGCACCATCGGGGAGAGGAAAAAGACACGTTCCAATCCTCCTCCAGCCATTGTCACTATGGAAATGAGCGGGGTCATTGTTCCCGTGCCCGTTGGGGCTCCTAAAATGTAATTTTAGCAGCAAAGTGCGCAGCCTGTGTGTGAAAGCAGGCTGGTGGCGAGGCTCTTTATCCGGAGCGTGGCTTTTTTCTTTGCCGTATTTTTCCTTCTTTGTGTTTCCCTTGGAAAAGGCATCCAAAGACAAATGTGAACCGTGGCTGATTACAATTATATTGATGGGGGAGGTAGCAATTTACGGGCAAATATCGAAACGTGGAAGAATGGCTGGTAATAATAGGGTGAGGACAAACTGTTCTTTAATTGTCCTGCAAGTTGTTTCATATCTTTGTCATGCAGAAGCTGGAACTTTTAGGGTGCCAGTGACAAAGTACTTTGCTGTAATGTGGTAGGGCAGGCTCACAGCAGCCTTTATCTTACTGAATAACTACCACCATTTCAAAGGCTGGGATTACAGGCACACTTTATGTTGAAAAGGGGAATTTACATGTTTCTTCTGTAAGCAGAAATCTATTAATTCGTGAGATTTGCCTCCCCTTTCTTCATCAGCCATGACCCAGGAGTTTGACCAAGACAAGAAGGACATGCAAACCTCCTTTTTTTGTTGTTTTTTAGAGACAGGTAAGATATTTTTTGGCTGTTTTCACCCACGCTCTGGAAGCTGGGAGTTGTCCAAACCCAAGTTAGATTCACCTCATCACAGAGCAACCCTCCAGGCTTTCACAAAGCTTTGAGTGTGTGCTCAACAGCAATTAAAAAAAAAAAAAAAAAAAAGAAAAAGTCTTACTTAAAAAAAAAAAAACCCAAACCACTGGGGCAAGGGGAAAGCCTTTGAAAGACGGCCTCTTGCTACACAGAGTGATTTATTTCTAAAAAATCCTTGGAACTTGTAGCACGAGAGCATACTCTAGTGGCAACCGAGCAAAGAAAGTGCTCTGGTTTGTGCAGTGTCTTGATGGTAAGACACCTCCGACCTTTCTTCGAGAGGCTTTGCTCTCCTATCTCCTCCAGCTCCACGCTCAGTGCTCAGCCCGACAGGAAATACCCAAGGCAGGCAGAGAAAATAAACAGGAACTGCTAGAAGTAATTTTAAAAACACAGCTTGGGATTGTAACTCCCCAAAATGACTGTGTACTTAGAGAGTTGTCTTTTTACCAGGCTCTGTTGCAGATTTTCTCCTGAGAGACACAGTTTAGAGGAGGCAGGAGATAGGAAAAGGGAGAATAATACTTAAAGCAAATTCTATTCACCCATGGCAGTGTCATTACAAACTTGAATGAGCACAGTTATTGCAAATAAATAAAAACAATAGACCAGAACCAGTTTTACATAAGAAAATACTGAAATACCGTTCAATTAGTCCTAAGCTTTAGTTAAACCTTTTCTTTTGCCCATCAGGTGATAAGGTTAATACAGAAAGCACTCAACTGCTGTACTCATGTAACAACAGTCAGCACCCATTTAATGAACTTACACGTACACACATTTAGCAAAGCCTCAATATTGTCAGCACTGGGCTGGCACGGAATTTTAATGGCAAAGTAGCCAGCTCAGACTTCATTCTACACAATATCCCCATGCAAGGAGAGCAGGTCCTCGTGGGGACCACCAACAATACAAAGAAGCACAGCTCCTATGTTTAAACAAGAATTTTGGCAGATTTTCCACTGGCGATGTATGGCTGCCTGCAAAGCATGAGAAAGGAGGTTATGCTGCTTTTATTTGGTCTTAAGTTGATGAATAAGCTGCTTTTTATGACCTGCTTGTTGATGGGGGCAAGACCAGGCTCTCATATCCCAGTTACAGCAACGTGGCTGCACTGGACATGGTGCAGAAGGAGTTTCCAAAGGGAATAAAGTGGAATAAAAGCACACCTGGTCCAGGGAGCATCCTGTTGTCCCTGGACATGTGTTGGAATCCTGGATGCTGAGAATTTTAAACTATCTGTGCTGAAGGGCACAGACCCACAGGAAAGTACTATATTTGACCTGAGGCCATGAAGAAGGCTTCCAAAATTGATTAAAAGAACTGGGATTATGAGTGTGTAGTTTGATTAGAAGTGTGTAATATCAAAGGGTGGAAAATTTAGAGTTTAAGATTTTAGAATATAGCAATATTTATGGAACAAGATGGAAGTTTTAGGGTGGTGGCTGGTTGCTCTTCTTCACCTTCTTCCTTCTTCTCTATGGGTTTGGGTGGTATTTTGTAATTGGACAGAAAAGTCTGCATTGCGGACTTGGAGTGATTAGTTATTGCATTAAAAGTGAAAATAATTTAGGTGCCATTTCTTACTTGGATAGTTTAGCCTTAAAAGACCTTGTAGAGAAAGACAGTTAGCCATTTTGTAGCTTGTTAGTAGAATGCTGTAGAACACAACTTGTAATACAGATAAGAAATAATAAACACCTGAGCCTGAACACAAAATATCTCGAGAGCTTCAGTCCCAACCTTGACAGAGGTAGAAAAAAGAAGCCAAAAACCATCAGACATGGGGTTCTGTTTGCCCCATCCTGCAAAAACACATTTTCAAGGTAGATCCAGCCATCAAGGACATGTCTGGATGTGGCTGGTCACCCAGAGCACATGGGGAAGCTCTGTGCTGGTTCCTTGTGTTCTCCCTGGCCATCCAAGGGACCCAGATTCATGCACTTCACATCCACCAGGAAACCCCCAGTGCCTTGTGAACCCCTCAAAATTCAAAAGAAAGGTAAAGACCTCCCAGGTGAGAGGGGGTCAGAGGTCTGGGAGAAGACAAGGGCTCAGTTCCATGGGAAAACAGACTTGGTTCCACTGCTGCCAGGACAGCTTGTTCTTTGTTTCAAAGCTCAGCTTCATTTTATTCCCCAAATAGGAAAACGGACTGAACTAATTTCCCCATGTTTCTTGTTTCAATTTTTAATTTTAATTTCCCCATTTCTTGTTTCCCACAGTTTTGCACCTTTGTCAGAAAGGCTTCATTGACTTGTAGAAGACTCCAATCTCTTCCTGCACCAGTCTCAGTGGCCTCCCAGCTGATTTTCTGTCACACTGAGCAGTCACAGATCCCACTTGTCTCAGCTGGTTTCCCCAGAACTCTGACATTCATCTCTATGTTTTCACACCTGATTTCCTTGAACTAATATTATTTATTTATCCCTATGCCTTATTGGAAATGCCTGATCTGCACAGTGACTCCACCACCACCTCCCAGATCCTCTTCTCTGGCTGCTGCACCACTTGAGGGCCTTCCTCCCTTCACCCCTGGGCTGCTCCATTACTCTCTGGTAAGTGTTTGGAAAAAGGGAGCATTTTTTACTAATTTACACATCTTCATCCTTGTTTTAATTACAGCTGTAGGAATCAATTTCTAGCCCATACCCTGGTAGCCAAATTCACAGCCTGGCCCAAGAAATGCCCACACACAGCACATGGTTGAAAATCTGTACCAGCAGTTCAGGGTTTCAAACTCGAATTTCTCCATCTGTGCTCACAGCTCCAGTAAAACTCATCAAGGAAATCATTTAGGTAAGAATTTCTCACATTCCATCAGTTCTCTCTGTTTTGTTCCCATTTCTTTAGGCTTCTGTCAGAATTGTGTCAGCTGAGGATCATGCTCAGGGAATTTGCACAAATTATGTCAAGTAGGACAGGAACTGTACCCTCCAAAATTGCTCTCTGTACCTGGTTTCACCTGTGTTTTCCTGCCTGGCCCCACGATATCTTTGTTATGTTCCTCCACTGAACAAATCCGTGGTGCTGCTACCTTATTCTAGTTGGAAATTGATGCAGCTCCAGAGTCAGCTCCAAAACCTGTGTTACCCCACAGGGTTTTTGCATTAATCTCATTCTGGTAAGATTGTGATGGGAACCTTTTCTCCTCTCCCTGTTCTGCATAGATGAGGTCACAGACAAGGGCTGTGGTGTGTTGATAAGTGGCCAAAATGAACTTGTGGAGATGCTGAGCAGCAGGTAATGTGGGAATGGAGGAGAGATGGTGGGCTTGCCTCATCCCTGGAAGTGTCCTAGGCCAGCTTGGACAGGGCTTGGAGCAACCTGGGATAGGGGAAGGTGTCCCTGCCCATGGCAGGGGTGGAATAAGATGGGCTTTAAGGTCCCTTCCAACCCAAACCATTCTGGGATTCTGTAATTCCCATTTCCCTGCATCCAAGCAGCCCTGGTGATGGAGCTGTGCCATCATGCAGGACATGCCATTTTGTGGATAGCTCACATTGCCTGGAGAGCTCCAATGTAATAAATCCAATTTTTGGAGGGAAGAGATTTGGTAGGTGAACCCATGGATAGGATTTTGAGTTGGGCTGAGTGGGCTGGTTTGCTTTTCCCAGGCTGATCCCTGGCTCAGCCCTAGTTCCTGTCCCAGGGGGTGACAGTCCCAGAGCTGCTGTTTTTATTACACAGGAGCAGAACACAATATTCTTCTCTGACACTCACAGTGATGGCTGAACCATTTAAGCATAAACCTCACCAAAAATTCAGGCTGGGCCAGTGGGATTCTCCATAGCCTCAAAAAACAACCCAAACCTCAGGCATGCTTTCTTCAGCATGCTGGTGGCTGACAGGAGCATGTCCCAGCCCAGCAGCATCCCCAGAGCTCAGCTGGAATTTTACCCTCCATGCATCAAGGATCTCCTGAATCCTGAATCCTCCATCAAATCTCCTGAAAGGTCTCCATGCCCTGGTTTCAAGGTCTGCACAGGTCCTGCAGTTGTTCTCCTTAGAGGTCAGGAAGCACAAAAACAGAATCAGGATTCTTTGGCTCCATCTCCATTTCCTGTGGAAGGCCAGGCTAGGAAACAGATTAAATGGATTACATTAAATCCAGATTAAATCCTGGCGAATTCCCAGACCTGGCTTGCCCATTCAGATCACCAGTTGCTCAGAACCCATGTGGCCAGAGCACTCCATGGGAAATCCATGCCCAAACCAGCTGCCTTGTGGGAGATGTTGTGGGAAGGACCCCAAAATCTTCATGGAATGGTTTGGGTCAGAAGAGACCTTAAAGCCCATCTCATTCCACACCCTGCCATGGGCAGGGACACCTCCCACTAAGCCAGGTTGCTCCAAATCCCATCCCAGAAAGAGACAAATCTTCCAATCTGGTACTGCCCAATCACAGGATTTGAGGTAAAATGAGCCTTCCCTGAGCATTTTTTTAACACCAAATGCTGAAAATCACAAGAAAACAACATTTAACATAAAGCCAAGGGCAGCTTCTACAGGACAGTGCCTGAAGTTGCCACAAGCTTCTAATTTAGGAGCCTCAGACTTCTCCTCCTCTGCTTTCTGTCATCTGGCATTTGCAGGCTCTTCTCAAGCCACAGTGAGAAAAATGCATCTCATTTTTCAAAGGCCAGAACTGCTGGTGCAGAAAATAGCAAAGTGCAAGGGGCTGAGCTCTGCTTCTGCCTCCACTGGGATAAATCCAGCTTCCCTCATTGCCTTCAGCTGCCTTACTCCCCTTTTGGTGTAACCCAAAGCAGAATTTGCCTCTTGATGTTTTTCCATGGCATTAAGGCCTTTAAGGAAAATCCTACAAAAAGATTTAGGCGCAAACAAAATCTCCTGCTTTCCACAAATCTGCCTGAACTTACACTGCTAAAGGAAGCACAGGGGAACTGAAGCCTCTTGCAGGGGACAGGGGACTCTCCAGCAGGGTCAGCTGTGCATATATTTACACATGATATTAGCAGGAAAAAAAGGCAAAATCGGTCTAAAATGACCCAAGGTGGTCCAAATGTCCTGTGCTATCATTTCTGCTGGAGTCAAAGGCCTTGTGGGCTGGGGCCTTGATAAGCCTGGTGAGCTAATGAGCAACAGCTTAATCAGCACAGATAATTCTTCTGCAATACAGGAGGCAATTGAAGCCTTTTTTCCTGTTTTCTAGGAACCTTGTGGATTTTTTTCAGTCATAAATATGAGATAATGCTGTACAACTTGACCTTCCCAAACAAAGCTTTTTCAGAATAATATCCACTGGTATTCATGAATATCAGTTTATCTGAGCTGGGTTTTTGTCTGCTGTAGCTGACCAACTGGAAAGGACGCCAGGAAAACTAAGAAAAACCTTACATTTCATTTCCTTTAAAATTCATTTGATTTCTCTGCATATGGATGAAATCCATTGGGTGCTGAGTTCAAGGAGTCACTCCAAGCATGGAGATATCTGTGGGGGTCTCATCTCTTATCTACCCAGAAATGACCCAGCTCTTTTGGGGAAGGAAGTTTCCAGCTAAACACCGTGAGCTCTGCACAACCCATCCTTTCACCTGGCACTTTTTACCCCTGTGCTGGCCAAAACCACACCTGTGAGAGGCTGCCAGGAGGGCCCCCTGAAACAGCTGTTGTGTCTGGAAGCTGGAGACAAAGAGGCTCTGCTCAGACACCCCCCCCAGAGTCAGAAAAGGCCGTGGCAGAGCAGGAGGAAGGCAGGACAGTCTGCAGGCCCCAGGGTGGCCGCCTCGAACCGCTGCGTTCCCCCAGACAAAATGTGTCACCAGTCCAGATTGGAGGGTGGGGGACATCCTGTCTCCCACCTCCTTTGGCTGGCTCCAGTTTCCCCTGACTGGAATTAAAACAGAGTCAGGATGGTGCGTTGCCAAATTCCCTCGGTGGTGGTCACACCGGAGCGGCCGCCCGTGCCCGCCCCTCGCTCGTTTGTTTGTGCCTGTAATCACTGGGTTTCCCAGCTGGTCTCCCAGCCCAGGACCTGCTTAACTCCAGTCAACAAACACAAGTAAGGGAATTCGGTCCAAGCAGGCAGGTGCAGTGGCTGGATAGCTTGTGGATTTCCCTTCTGCCACCAAACAACAGTTACTGCACATATGCTGGGAAGATAAAGCCTTGTTTGCCATCACGGTGGAAAGGCAGAGGCTCCCTGCAATTCCTGCTTGTCCTGGAGATGTGGGAGAGAAAGGTGTGTGTGAAAATAAGGAGGATGCTCTCCCAGCAGCTGAGGAGTGAAAGCTGAAGCATTTTGATCTCAAATTCTTGCCAATAGGAAGCAGCAGTCGTGGAGTTACATCTGTGTCCAGCGCTGATGGGAGCATTAGGCTCAGGTTAGGCTTCCCAAGGAGGAGGATTAAAACATAGGACAGGTCTAAAATTCACTGTGGGCACCAGTAGGAGTGCAAAAAGCCCCTCTGTAATTCCACTGAGCAATCTACAACTTAGCAGAGAGGAGGGTGGGCAGTAACGTGGCTGTGGGCTGCGAGTGCCCCATGAGGAGAAGATTTCTGTTTCTGGAAGGATGATTAATTGAGCAGACAAAGCTGAAGTGAGCCTGAAGTGCTAAAAGCTGCAATTAGACAAACTACACCTAGAAGTGAGGTTCTGAGTAGAGGAATTAAACACTGCAGAAATCTGTCTGGGATGGCAGATCCGAGTCCACTCCTCTGCATGGTGATGGCCACACACTCCATTTTCTCCTCTTGGTGTTCTCTGTTTCTTTTCCAGCTCCCTTTTGTCTTGTCCAGGGGATGCAGGGGACATCAGGGCTTGAGATGACTTAAATGTCCCTCCAGCCATGAGTGAAGACAGAGAGAAGAGATCCAGCCCAGCAGGGCTCACTGTTTACCCACCCAGACCAACTGGGAAGATTTGGCTTTCCCCTAAAGCATTCAGTTTAGGGATAAAGACTCCAAATTTCTTCCCCTGTCCCATGAGATATTTCCAAGGGACTAAGACAGGCAGAGAGGCCTAGCCCCATGTACAGATGACCTGTACATAAAACCAGTGCCACCAGTGCCTCTGGCCTTATTCCACCCCATAAATCAGCACCCACTCCTGAAGTCCACAGAGCTCCAGGAGGCCAAGGCTGAGAGGAGAGCAAGACCTCCTGTTCCTAACAGCCTCTAATCCCTGCCCTCCATAATCAGTTTTAAAATGGCCATCAAATCTTCCCTCTGCCTCTAATTGAAAAAGTGATGTCAACAGTAATCTGCTGCCCCAATTTATCCCCATATATTTGGGGAGGTTTTGGGCTAATGCATTGTTTCATAAACATATGTTTTAGCCCAGCCCTGTGTGCACACACACAAAGAGAAAGCTCTGAACACACCACAGCAGTTATGGATCCTAATGCCTTAAATATTACTTTTAATACTAATGTCAGATTATTAAAAACATAATCCATTCTCCTGATTGGACCTAATGTAAGCAGGAGGATAAGAGGACTTCTATCCATGCATTAACACATTTCATGTGGTGTAAAGCCACTTTCTTCCTCTTAAAACATAAGGTCAGGAACTAATAGAATCTGTACTTGAAGTGGGTTTTTAAAACATATTACATGGAAAGTTTAGTGAAAGTTAATCTGTCGATAAGTGTCGGCTGGAGCCGTATGGGTAAACAAGAAATAAATGTAATTCACATGCAATTTTTTCCCCTGTTAAAAACCTATCTGTGCACTTTAAAACATTTATGTTTAAATAGAGCAGAGACCAGCACTAAGAAGCACTCAGCCCAAAGCAGCTTTATATAAATGTATTGCAAGGGACTAAAATAAAGTAAGCTACCCAAATCTCCCAAAGATAAAGGGAGAAGGGCTCTGACCCCATGTGAATTCTCCCCTCATCCCAACCCTGAGCTGCTCCTGGGCCTCATTCCCTGTTCTTGTGCACCTCTCTGTGGCAGCATTCCCCATCCTCCCACATCTGCTCTGTGCCTGGGGCTCAGGGGCAGCTTGGCAGTGGTGGGGCAGCGTTCCTGGCACCCTGTCCCCACCAGCGGGTCTGTCACCTCCCCACGGTGCCCAGCCTCTGCCAGCTCCTCCCTGCCAACTGCAGGACCCCCTCCACCCACTGTGGAGGGCTGGGTTGTTTCCCAGACCAACCCCCTTTGCCCATTTCCTTTGCCCAGCCTCTGGAGAGGAATTTGGAAAGCCCAAGCCAGGCACTGAAGCAAAGACAGTATCGACAAAAGGCTGATTTTTGCCCCCAAATTTGGCAATGCCATCATTTTTAAGCAGCCTCAGCTCCCCAGTGCCGGTGGAGGCCAGGCAGCTGACCCTGTTGCACTTCATTTATTGCTTTTTTGGCAGCTTGAGGGCTGGCAGGTGGTTTGGGAAGAAGATTTTGGAGCACTGGTGATGCCCTCCCGGGGGAAAGCACGCAGCCAGCTGCCCAGCTCTGCCTCCTCCTTGCTCCAACAGCACATCTGGGCTGCTCCACCACCAGCTTTATGCAGGAACCATTTGGTTCCCCTAAAATGGATCCAAGAGTGGCTGCAGGGGGTGCTGGCTGCCAGGGGAGGGAGACCAGAGGGCAGCAGGAGAAGTGGGAGGGGGAAGCTTGTGCTGGCAGGCACCAGGACTTGGCCCTCGTGCTCCCAGCCACATGCCAGAGATTTAAGCTTCATGAGCAGGCTCCAGCCACCAGAAAGAGATTGATGACATATGGATTTCGTACATCCAGCAAATGGGAGAAAAGCTCTCTATGGCTGCATGGGATTAGCAGAATTTCCTGACAGCCAGGGTCCTGCAGGAGGGATGGATTGATGAGGGCACAGCGAGTGGGGGCTGTTCAAACCTGTCCACTGAGAGCCTGAATGAGGGATGTGGGACTCCAGGAGCTCTTCAAAATGCAGTTTATTACATCCAAGAGTTACAGCAGTCCAGGGTTGTGGGTGACAGAGCCTGTGCCTACAGCTGTCAGCTCCAGCTGCAGGCAGCCCTGGACACCCTTAGTTTAGGTTACAAATGCATTATAAACTTTCCTTTGCTGAGCATCTTAAGAACCAATCTACACCTTAACTTTTGTTTATAGCCTATCATAACTACTATAATTACCATATTCATGTTACCATTCTCCAATCACTAAAAGTTAGTACATTATAATTTAAGCTAGAAGTTGTTTTTCAGTTTTCTTGCAGTGGAAAATTCTGAGACCTTTTTTCTACTTGCAACATTTGCTGACTTTGCCTGTGCCATCTTTCTGCTTGGTAAAAACATCTTCTTGTTTGGGGTAGGTTTATCCTTTGCTCTAAGTCATAAAAAGCCCTTTTAACTAACACACCCTTTGCTTCCTTGGTTATCCAGTCAGACTGGCTCAGCAATTCTTTTCTTCTATATCAAAACTTGCTTCCATCCCTCTTACTTCATCAGACTCTACATTCAAAAATCTTTCTGCTAAGCATCCATATCTGTGAGACTTTCTTGTCAAACTTTCATCCTTCCCAAGAGTCCACCATCACTGCAAGTCACTCCTGGTCATCCTTATCTCAGTGGCACTGGAGAGGGTTGGCACCATGCAAAACCCAGGCAGGAGGTGTAGGGAGAGTAGCAGAAAATCCATTGGGATGGGCAGCTGGAAGGAATCCAGGTCCAAGTGGGTCCAGACCCTCCCTAGAGTAAAAACAAGCAATTCCCCTCCTTCCCTGTCTTTCCTTAGGCAAACATTGTGATGGGTCTTTCAGGCAGGTGCCCAAAGGTGGGTGGCACAGGGCCCTGTCTGTGTGGAGTGGTTGTGTGGTGCTGGAATTTGAAATGAGAGGAATTTTTAGGAATTTGGGTTTGTAAGTTAAAGCTTAGAATTAAATACAAGATTTGACTTGAGACTTTGGAAAAAGCTTCTACACTTAAGTGTTGGAAGCGAGAATGTGGATTTAGAGTTTAAAGTAGAGACACGTTTAAGTTAAGGAAAGTTTAGAGTTAAGTTAAGGAAAGTTTAGAGTTTTTGAGTTTAAGATAAAGAAAAAATAAAAGTAGTTACAGAGGTAAATAAGAAGATTAGAATGTAGTACTGTAGGTTTGTATGTCATAACATGATTAAGAAAACTTACACTGTAATATGAGTATATAAGACTAAATATTTAAAGATTAAGTTAAAAACATAAATATCTTTGTTACCAATTTATTAGTTAATAACTCCTTTAAAAATCTGATAACTAAAAGCCTTATAACTTTCTAAACCATACTGTAACAATGTAAACCAAACTCACCCTTCCTACCCACGTAAAAAAAAAAAAAAAAAAACCACATCATCAAAAATAACTCAAAAATCCCATCTCTAACTTATTCAAAACTCCCCACAAATAAATTATCACAGTGTGGCCTCTTCTCCAGTGCCAAAATGAAGGCGGTGCTTTGTGGGGAAAGGCAAAGTGGAACAAAGGTCCCAAAGGGGATGAAGGCCCAACCAATCTGGCCCAGCCTCCTTCATTCAGGGCTAAAATCTGCTGTGTAAAGGCTAGAGAAGAAAGAGTGGAGAAAAGGGGTGGATAGATCAGAATAAGTGCCAAAAGTTTGGTTTTCCTGCACTTTGAGGAAAATGTGCAACAACGTGATTGCCCCATCCCTGGAAGTGCCCAAGGCCAGGTTGGACTGGGCTTGGAGCAACCTGGGATAGTGAAAGGTGTCCCTGCCCATGGCAGGGGTGGAACTGGATGAGCTTTAAGGTCCCTTCCAACCATTCTGGAGTGCTGTGACTCTGTGATTTGGCATTTCTCACCCTGTCACACAGGTTAGGCAGCCCTTCCTGCCCTTCCTGCCATGGACATAAGTGTGATGCTGCTTTCAACACAGCAACCTCAAGCTGCTGCAAGTCCTGTGGCCAACTACTCCAGCACCACAAACAACAGGGCCTTTCACTCAAGAGGCTCAGATTTCAGAATGAAAAAGCCCTTTTGCCTTTAAATATCTTCAGGACATAACACAGGCAAATATCGTGCACCGGTTCATGAGCCAAGTCACCAAAGAAGGAAGAGAAAAAAATTAAAAATAAATTCTAGGATGCTGGGTAGTGAGCCCCAGACATTGTGCTACCATGTTATTTTGGGAAAACAGTAGGAAGATGCTTTGAAATAAATGAATATAAATATTTGAATGAATAATGAATAAATATTTTGTGAGTCTGATGGTGTTGGAGGAGGAGGGAGGTGTTGGAGGACTCAACCCTTTATACATGGCCTGAGTCCTTAGCAGAAGCTGAGCATGCCTCAGGGGATCAAAAATCCCTGAAAATGGGAATTCCTGGGCCATCTCTAAGGCTCTGATTTTGTCATGGCAGCCACGGGAGCCATGCATTCAAATTAACTCCATGAAATCTAGCAAATGGATGGAGAAATACCTCTAATTCAGCAGGTTCTTTCTTTTGCTTCCAAAAGATGGTGTTTTGCCACTGACAGCAATTCAAATCAGAGGAGATATCACTCAGCAGGGAATTATCTCCTGGAGCTGTGCCTGTGTCTATGATATGGAGCTGAGTGGGTGTGGAAGGAGTGAGGGAATGTGACCAAGGTCGGGACGAGATGTGGAAAATTTGATCAAGAGCTGGCCTTGGGCAGAGCAGGCACTGCAGATCCATGACAGGGCTGGCTCTGAGCAGCAATTAAAGAGGAGGCAGAAATCAGAGCTAACGAAGAGGCAGCTGCTCTGGCACTGCCAGCTGGGCACTGTCCCTGGCCACACTGCTGAGTGCTTCTCTGAACTGGAAAATTTACTGGTTTTGGTCAAATTTAGAGACTTCAGGGGTGCAAATTCCAATTAAACACTTGACACCTGTAGAACCTCGAAGCTGTGGCATTCCCACTGTGGCCACTGCCCTCCACGATGCTGGCCAGTGGCCATCAGTGCCCTGGTGGCTGTGACCTCATGAATGGCAGCTCCAGCTCAGGGTCACACCTCCTCCAGCTTCCCTGCAGAGTAAATTATCACTTCTTGTTAGTGAAAGGTGGAGCTGTCTGTGTGAAAGTGTCCCAGGCAGGTGTTCAGAGCAGATATTTTATTATTTAAAAGCACCTTTAAGCCAAGTTCCTCGTTTGGTATCAGTCCAGGGAGTTTCCCCCCTCTTCTGATCTCCATGATTAAGCTAAAAATTAATACTCTGAACCCACAGACACGTAATCTGCTGGGAACTCCCTTCTTTATATTTAAGTGTCCCATGGCATTCCCACTGTGGCCACTGCCCTCCACGATGCTGGCCAGTGGCCATCAGTGCCCTGGTGGCTGTGTCCTCATGAATGGCAGCTCCAGCTCAGGATCACACCTCCTCCAGCTTCTCTGCAGAGTAAATTATCCCCTCCTGTGAGTGAAAGGTGGCAGCTGTCTATCTGTGTGCATGAAAGTGCCTCAGGCAGGTGTTCAGAGCAGATATTTTATTATTTAAAAGCACCTTTAAGCCAAGTTCCTCATTTGGTATCAATACAGGGGGTTTCCCCCCTCCTCTGATATCTAAGATTAAGCTAAAAATTAATACTCTGAACCCACAGACACGTCATCTGCTGGGAACTCCCTTCTTCTTTATATTTAAGTGTCCCTTAAGCAGTGTCACCAGCATGGCAAGCACTTGTGGGCTGCATTTGCAGCTTTCCTCCCTTTTGTCAACATGTCAACACCCCAACCTCTATGTCACCTGACCCTTCAGGAAGATTTTATCATGGCAGAGTGAAAAGAAGAGAAGCAATGACTTTCCCATGGGAGGAGTCACTTTTGGGAGGCTGTCAGGTGAGGCAGAAGGTGGACATTGAATTAAGGAGGGGTCTGTGTGACCATCACACACCCAAAATCATGGCAGCACCTTTGCACGTGGCACAAGGGAAGAGCAGCTCGTTTATCCAGGTTGGGAGCAGCAGGCTGGACAACACAGGGAAAAGAGGCTAAAAATCACCTGGAAACAGAGGCAGCTGAAGCTGAAAACATTAACAAATTTGGCAATGTCTCCTGATCAGCAAGTATTGAAACAAAATGGGGCCAGGAGCTAATTATATGGAAATATTTCTATTTGCACATTTCACTGCAAGGCAAAGCAGAGTATAGCTAATGTATCTCCACCACTGACAGGAATATTAAGTTTTCTGTCATTCTGCTACCACAACTACCTTTCTCAGCATGTGTTCTGTCCTAGTTCCTATTAAGGTGAGAGCAGAATCAAACTCATTAATTGTCTGCATTTTAGATATGATAAGAATTTAGTGGTTGGTGTTAATTAAACTACAAAACAACTCCTCTTGCTGCCGTGTGCATTCCAAGCTGGAGCAATTAATTCACTCACTTAAACTGATCAAGATTTAATTACCATCACTCTGTGCAATTACTCCATAATTAAAGTAATTTGGTTCATTCCACTCGCTGACAGTGTCATTGAACAGCCATTCATAGTACCCAAAGAAGTGATAATTAACTTAAAGAACAGCTCAAGGCAGTTTTACACAGACTTTTTGTTATTCCTAAATATACCTATATGGGAGAAAGAAGCCTATCACATACTACAGGTGCTTCCCTTGTAAAGGGGTTCAGATCTTTTGTGTGCAATTTTTTTCAGCAAATGCACTGTAACAAACCCAATTTTGGGGAAGGCTCTGTAGCTGTCACCAGATAACGCAGAATTTCAAAAAGGCAAGCACGATAAAACCTGGATCCTTCCAGCAGTACAGGCATTCCCCGCCTGCTCCTGGAGACTCCTCATTAAGAAAGGAAAAAAATCCTCAATTAAAGGTTCCTTCCATCCAGATAACACTGCCAGATCTTAGGTCTTATTATCTTTTAACAGAGCAAGTCCCCAGTTGATGGGACCAGGGGAAGGCAGAGAAATCTCTGGGTTTTTAATGATCAATGTTCTCAGTCCCCAGGTTGTTGACAATCACTGAATTATAGAATTTTGGGTTGGAAGGGACCTTAAAGCCCATCTCATTCCAACCCCCTGCCATGGGCAGGGACACCTTCCACTAGACCAGGTTGTTCCAAGCCTCTCCAACCTTCCTTGAGCATTGCCAGGGAACTATAAATAAATATCTGGTCAAGGTGTTCATGGCACATCGATTTGGAACCCAATTTTATGTTGATTTTATGCCAGAAAATTATTTTTCTGTTAGAATTATTTTCTGTTAGAATTATTCCTCAAGGTTTGGAAGTGAATATTGCTGCCTGTTTTCAGAAAGGCTGTTTGCACTCACAGGTACAAAGCTGCCACCAAAACCCTCTGTGCTGAGCCCCTTTCTGAGAGGCCAAACTTATTAGACCAGCCTCATTTTCCCCATAGCTTTGTGAAATGCCCATGCCAAGCTCTCTGCAGGGTGGGCAAAGAAAGAGCCAGATACATCCCTCTGTCCTTACTTTTGAAGGATGGAGTGGCAGTGAGGACCTTCAACACACTATCCACCCATTTCAGAGTTAAACCTTCTCAGCCCACGCAGAGAAATTCAAAACATGACCTGTCACAACCATTTGGAACATGAAATATGCAATTTTTTACTGATTTTTTTCCCCCCCACCATGAAAGTGATGTTATTCTAGAGAATCATCTCAAACAAGTAAAAGCAGCACACCTGCCTTGATCTGATGGACAGTGTGGAGCACAAACAAGCCAGGTTACAATGATCATGAATCAGCCAGGGGAAATGAAGGAAATGAGGTTTTGTAATTAGCAGGGCTGGTTGATTCTGATCAGAGGAAAACATGGAAGTTTAAGAAGAATGTAATGGGTTTAAACTGCAAAAGGGGTAATTTAAATTAGATATGCAGAAAATATAAAAAAGAGAACTTGAGGGTGAAGGTGGTGAGGCCCTGGCATGGGGTGCCCAGAGAAGCTGTGGCTGCTCCATCCCTGGAAGTGTTCCAGACCAGGTTGGACAAGCCTTGGAGCAACCTGGGATAGGGGAAGGCATCCCTATCCATGGCAGGGGTTTGGAATGGGATGGGCTCTAGGGTTCCTTCCATCCCACACCATTCTGTGGCTCAACAATTCTAAGGTAAAATTAAAACAAAATGGTTTAAGCAGAAGGTGAGCACCTCATAAAGGGGATTGTGGTCCCTGGCTCCGTGTGGCAGCAGATCCCAGTGCCCTGCACTCCTGTGACCCACTCGGAGGTGGCAGGTTCCCTGCAACTCCTCTCTTGGTGCTCTTCCATCAGCCAGTAAATCCACAATCCTTAGCAATGCCAGCCCTCCCCAGAAAGCTGAGCTGTGCCATGAATTATTCCTCCACCTGCAGCATCCATAAATCAGAGCCTTTTGGTTGGGCTCCCAAATGCTTGTTAGCCTTCCGTGACTCAGCAGTGGCTAAGTTAATGTCAGCTCTACCCAGGGGAAAATCTTCAATATTTCTTTTTACTTAAAAAGAAAGAGGAAAAAAGAATTCTCAAACATTATTTTTAAGCTCCTAAAAGAGCATTAGAAAAGAATGAAGAGGAAGAAAAAAAGAGACTGTGCAAAGATTGCTTACCAGAGTCCTTTTACAATAGTCAGGCACACAACAGAAATAAGTGGACATTAAATCATGCTAACCTTGCACACCTAAATACCATTAATTCATCAAAACTAATAACATTTATTCCTTCAAAAATGAGATTAAAGACAGGCACCCCTTGCAGTCATAATCTGTGGCTGATGACTCTCAAATGAATCCTCCAGTATACAAAGCTACCAGCAGAGCTTGCAGAATCTCATAAATTGCAGCTGGCAACACATAAATCCTCAGGCCAATGTACATTATTTTCTGGGGAGAGGGTGTTTGCATGCCAATTGCCAGGCAAAAAGCAAAGCAAAGCTGAGAAACTTCTCCCCCAGCCCAGGAGTTGTTGCCAGAGGTGCCAGGTGATGTCAGATGATGCCACTCGGAGCAATGCTCACCCAAATCCACCAGGCTGGAGCAGGATTCAGGGCACGCATCCTGAAAAACACTTTTGCTTTGGGTTTGCAAACCCAGGGAGCAGAAACCTCTGAGCTGGAGGTGCCCAAATCCTCTGGCAAAGCCTGCAAGGCTTTGGGTGCATACCCTACCCACGCTAGGGGATGCTGGAAGAGCTGGGAAAGGTTTTTAGCAGGAGCTGCTGGTGCCTCTGATGGGTGCTGAGATGGCTTTGGGGTGGATAAGGGCTCCAAGAGGGAAGTTAAAAATTCCCCTTTTGCTTTCCCTGGGTTCTGGCCATGGGAATGGCATCAAGCTGAGTCAGGGGTGGTTTAGGTTGGATATGAGGAAGGTTCTTCACTCAGAGGTGATTGGGCACTGCCCAGGCTCCCCAGGGAATGGGCACAGCCCCAGGGCTGCCAGAGCTCCAGGAGTGTTTGGACAGTGCTCCCTGGCACAGGATGGGGTTGTTGGGGTGTCTGTGCAGGGCCAGGAGCTGCTCTCAATGATCCTTGTGGTCCCCTTCCAGCTCACATCTCCTATGAATGACTTTGGTGGTGGGAGAGCCTCCCATCTGCTCCTGAAACAACCTTTAGCTATTTTTGCTCACGTTTGAGGTGCAGGTGTCTGATCCAGGGCTGGGCTGAGCCCCACCAAGGTCCTGCCAATGTTACTCTGAGGCCTGTCACACTTCCTTCCCATCCTCCCTGCTGTGCCCACTGCAGTTTCCTTTTCTCCCAGGCTCAGGTGGATGCTTTCACCTGCATTCAGCAGGATGGGCAGCTCAGCCACAGCCTTTATCTCAGGGCTCCATTTCCCTGTGACCACGGCCTTGAGGGGACCCTGCCAGCATGTGCCAAACCCACACAGCCGGGCTCACATCTCTGTGCCACCTCCAGCAGCACCTGCACTGCTTCAGGACTTCCACAGACTCCAGGGCAGGCCTGTGAGGGCATTCCCAATCCTACAAATCCGACAGATTTCTGTCTTGCACTCAGGAGTCTCTGGTCTGCAGAGGGTGGCCGGGATGAGGGTGTGATCACCACTGCTGCTGGTGGCCACAGAGCCCCAGAGGCCATTTTGGGAGGCAGCAGAGCCCAGGGCTCCTGAAGGGCGGTGCCTGCTCCTGCCAGCCCTCTGCCGACACGTCCAGAACACCGGAGGTATTATTGCAGATTAAGACCAGATTAAGCCCGTTTAATTTTAACTCAGATTAAGCCCCTATTTAGGACCTGGCCCTGTTTCCCATGCAGCTGGGCTGACCCCCCCAGGGGGCTGTGAATCACCAGGGAGGGGTGTTGGGCACCACCCAGGCTCTCCCCCAGCCCTCCTGACACAGAGCAGCTAAAACCCAGAGTTACTAAAATAAGGCTTTGCTTGTGAACGCTTGTGTCAGAGCAGCATTTTGGGATGGGGTTTAATATTTTGTGGCTTCAGGAGGTACCCCAGTGCCTGCAGTCACGGGGGTGTTGGGCAGATGTGAGCACTAAGGAGCTGAACTGGTTTAATCTCTAAATAACGATGGAAGTGCAAGTGTGTGAATGACTCCAAATGAATGGATCACCCACACACTCTACGCTCTCTGCATATCTAATTACACAGCACTTGCTCCTGCCCTGCTTTTGAAGAAATACTCCACAAGCCACCAGTGCCTTTCAAACGAGTGATTGCAATGCAATTTTGGGAAGGAAGAGTTTGGGACCCTTACAGGCTGGCTGAAAAAACAGCAGTGGGGAGAGCATAATCAATCTCGCTGATTTTTCATTCCTGTTTGTGTGAAGAAGGCACCCCAAAGGTCCAAATCTGTGAGGAGATAGTCCCCAAAAAAAAAAAACCAAACAAAAAAAACAACAAAAAAAACAAAAAAACCCAACAAACAAACAAACCCCACAAAAAAAAAAAAAAAAAAACACCAACCCCCCCCAAAAAAAAACAACAAAAAAACAAAAACACAAAAATACCAAAAAAAAACCCCAAATCTCTGTTTTTCAAGGTTTCTTAAGAGCCAGTCTCCACAGCAAAGGCAGGTTTGGCAGGACTTATTTGTTTTTATTATTTGATAGATTCTGGAGTAGCTGTTATTCTGACTTTACCAACACATCTTTCATCCCAACCCTGCACTGGGCTGTGATATTAGGTGACTGTGTGGTGTGTTTTCACTTCCTATTGACTGGTTGTGTACTTCCCTCCCGCTAATCCCTTGTTAATGGACACTTTCTTTGAGCCAGCTGAGATCTGAGTTATGTTGTCTTTGTGCTTCTCACAGATTTTATTACTTGGATATCTTTGTTTTCATTATTTCGAGATTTGGGGATTTTGTCTCTTCCCTTCAGATGGATTCACGCAGTTAGAGACGGGCTGGCCTCCCACAGCTCCTGTTTGCATTTGATATGGGAGCAGTGGGAGAGCAGCTCCTGGGATAGAAACAGCACAGCCCCACACTTCAGCAGCCAAATCCAGGAGAAAACCCACTTCTGGATTTTGCTGGAAACCACCTCTTGCTTCCAAAGGTAAAAATAAAGCAATTCCACCCCTCGCTCGCTGAACTGGGGTGCTCTGGTTTTAACTGGGCTCTGCTGGAGGGGGCACACCCAGAAAGACACAAAGCACCCTGAGCAGCAGGGAGGTGGCAAGTGGAGCAGGAAAGGAGGAGACAGCCCCCCAGCTCTGCTCCTGGATTGCCAAGGAGCTTCCAAAAATGTGGGGCCTGAGGCTGACAGAGCATGGCTAGGCAAGCTGTCATGGAATCACAGAATCACAGAATCAAGGCTTGGGTTAGAAAGGACCTTCAGAGATCCTGCTGTGGGCAGGGACACCTCTGTCACCATATTTCTGAAAAACACCTTCACCAGGATTTCTTGTGGAGCTTCAGCTTCTCCCTGTTTTGCTGCTGTAGAATGTGGTCTGGAGATTGTTTATCCAAACATGTGAATTGTTTTAATTTAATGACCAATCATGGCCCAGCTGTGTCTAGGCTCTGAGGAGTCATGGGTTTTTCTTTATCATTCTTGTGAAGCCTTCTGATGAATCCTTTCTCTTTCTTTTAGTATAGTTTTAGTATGTTAAAGACAATTAAAGACTTATTCCTCCCAATCAACTTTTCTCTTTCTGCCATAGCCCCAGGCAAGGAGCAGAGCTTTACAACCTTTTTTTCCCTTTTTCATTTGTATGTATTTTAGCTCCATCATCCTTAGGATGGGCGCTAAGCCAGTTCAGGGAGGAAAGGCAGAGCTGTCAGTGCTGGCATAACCTGAGCAGTCCCTGGAGAGCCAAGGCTGCCCACGGGGACCAGACAGGCCAGCAGGGGCAGGTGGGAACTGGAGTGATGCTGAACTGGGTTTTCAAGACAAGCAGGAAGGTGTTTTTTAGTGGAGAAATCAGAAGCCACCCCACAGTTTCAGGAAATTAGAAGAAAAATAAAACCCCTGAGAGTTCATCTGAAGGAATAGGGTTTGAGGGTGAGTTTCTCAGCTGGGACACAGAGCCTGGTGCTGATCATGGCTGAGCTTTGGCCGTGATGTCCCTGGAGCTGAGAACCTGCTCTTTGCAGACTGGTAGCTGCTTCCAGCCAAATGCCACAGCCCAGAAAAGTCCTGGCACGTTCAACATCCCCACTTTGTCTTCTTAGTGCCCTCTCCTCAAAAAAAGCAAAAATGAATCTGATATTTTGATGCTTCCTGATAAAAGTTACCTCTGTCACAATGACCTTTTGGTTAAACAGCACTAGCTGGCATATTAATCCTATTATTTCATCAGGATTATTATTTTTTATCAATCCAGCACAGCTGCCATTTTATCTGGCACTAAGTGGATTGAAGTTCTCAGCTGGGGCACGCCATGCTCTCAGATATGTGAAGCACTGACAGCCACAACATGAATCACCCACCCCTTCCCCTCCTGCCACCCCACACTTGGCTCCAGGTCTACACTGAGATGGTCAGAAAAGTCAGCTCAGCATTGAGAAAAATAATTTCTTTCCAGTTGGTGGATGCAGCAGGTGAAATTCACAATTGTCTGTCATGGTGCCCTCAGCTCCTCACAGTTGGGTGATGCCACAGTGTTCCTCAACTTCTGCAAAAAGGAGGAAGCATTGATGGGATTGTTGATGTCTTGAAAGGAATAACAAATACAAGACAGCCCTTATTCCAAGACTGATTTGAAGGCAGATAAAGACGAGGGCTAAAGCATTTCAAATCCAATCCAACAAAGTCCTTAAGCGCCCGCTTTAAGGCAAGCAGAGGAATAATGCCACGACTCAAAGGGGGTGTTTATCTGGTTGTATTTATGAGGGCTCTTAAGGGCTTTGCTGGATCAGGGTGTCAGGTGTGGGAGGAGAAACACCCCTCTGTCCTGCCTGCCATGACCTCAGCACACCCCTGCACACACCTTCCAGGGAAAACCCATCCAGTGGGAGCTACAGCCCGGACAGAATCACAGAATCACAGAATGATGAGGTTGGAAGAGACCTCTAAGATCATTGAGCCCAACCTGTGCCCTAACACCTCAACTGTAGCACCCAGTGCCATGTCCAGTCTTTTTTAAACACATCCAGAGATGGTGATTCCACCACCTCCCTGGGAAGAGCATTCCAGTGCTCTATTATTCTTTCGGTGAAAAATTTCGTCCTAATATCCAACCTGTACCTTCCCTGACACAGCTTGAGGCTGTATCCTCTGGTTCTGTCAGAGACCGACCCCACCTGTCTGCAGCCTCCCTTCAGGAAGGTGTAGAGAGCCATAAGGGCATCCCTGAGCCTCCTTTTCTCCAGCTCCTTCAAACATTCCTCACAGGGTTTGTGCTCCCAGCCCCTCTCCAGCCTCATTGCCTCCTCTGGATGTGCTCCAGCCTCTCAACATCCTTCCCAAACTGAGGGGCCAGAGCTGGGCACAGCACTCAGGGTTTGGCCTCACCAGCACCAAGTACAGGGGCAGAATGACCTCCCTGTCCTGCTGGCCACACCATTCCTGATCCAGGCCAGGAGCCATTGGCCTTCTTGGCCACCAGGGCACACTGCTGGCTCATGTTCAACCGGCTGTCGACCAGGTCCCTTTGTGCCTGAGCACTGTCCAGCCACAGGACAGCCAAGGACAGAGTCCTTGGAAGGGCAGCAAAGCCTGGCTGGGTGCCCAGGGGATGTGGTGGGGTCTCATGAACCAGTGACAAACATCTCTCCAGTCTGGAGGTTGCTGATCCCACCTGAGAGCCAGGAGTGGCTGAGGTGGCCTTTTGAGGTCCCTGTTCCTGTGTGAGGGAAGGGTTGGAATCACAGGAGGGGCTCGTGCTGAGCTGCTCCTGCTGAGCCTGGCCATGGACAGATGTGGGAAAGGGCATGGATATAACCATGAGCATGGATATGAACATGGAGATTGGCATTTTACACGAGCAGATAGGGAGAGGACAAGGAGGTGTCACTATAGGACACGAAACAACACAAGGTAAAAAGGGAAGTTTATTTTCTGACTCCAACATTTACAGATTTCCAAAAGTGACAGTGGATTGGAGGGTGAAATTGCCACCTCTCCAATGACACTGGACAAACCAAGAGTCCTTCAAGTTTCTCCTCCTCCATAAAAGAATGCAAAACAATAAGTTATTTACAGAAAGTGTGTAAGAAAGTTCGCTGCAAGAATGTAAACATCAGAAGCCTTAGAAGATCTTAAAAATTCAAGGCAACAAGGGGGAATGGTTTTGAATTGGCAGAAGGCAGGTTTAGATTGGCTATGATGAAATTCTTGATGGCTAAAGACTGGTAGAACTGGACATTCTCAGCCTGAAAGGAGAAGCATTTGGTGTGACCTAATTGCAGCCTTCCAGTGCCTGAAGAGAGCCTTCAAGAGAGATGGAGAGGGACCTTTTTGGGAGCATGAAGTGACAAGACAAGGAGGAATGGCTTCAAACTAAAAGGGAGTAGGTTTAGATGGGCTGTTGGGAAGAAATTTTTCCCTGTAGGGGTGGTGAGACCCTGGCACAGGTGTCCAGAGAAGCTGTGGCTGCTCCATCCCTCAAAGTGAGTTCCAGGCCAGGCTGGATGGGGCTTGGAGCAACCTCATCTAGTGGAAGGTGTCCCTGCCCATGGAAGTGGCTGGAATCAGGTGATATTTCAGTTCCTTTCCAGCTGAAACAATTCTGGGATTCTGCAGTGGATGTGCAATGAAATTAGGTCTGAATCACAACAAGGACCCACCTGAGAGCAGATTCCTGCTGCCAGTGGGAGCCTCTGTGGGGGCTGGGAATGTCCCAGCCCATGCAGTGGAGAAGGGACAATCATTTACCAGAGAAGGGACAATTATTCACCAGAGCAGGTCCTTTCCTCAGGGCTTCCCAAGGACCTCATCTCCAATAAGTTCAGACAAGGCAGCAAATCCCTTCTCTTGCAAGCCTCCAATGAACCAACCCACCCAACCCAACCCCAACCCCTCTCCCAGGACCAAAATCTGGGTGACAATCCCAGAAGAGAAGGGGACTTAGAAGATCCCTCTGTTTTCAGGAGACAGTGTTGGATGGTTGTGGCTGCTTCTTCTGCAACTCTTCATTTGTCCTTTACAAGGTTCTGTGATTTAAGAATGTGTGTTAAATCTTCTGCAACAATCAATTCAAATATACAAGTTTGGCTATTCAAATTACTTTTCCAAAAGTACTTTAAAATGCATTAAGTTATTAATTGCCTGCTGGCACTTTAATCAAACGGGAAAATTGACATAGCCAGAGGCATGTATTTTTGTGGAAAGGAAATTTATTTAAGAAGAAACAGCGGCTCTTACTGCTTAATTTAAACTGAGAAAACTGTGGAAAATCAACTGCTATGGAAAATTAATAAAACATTTCCAGCTGCAAACAGTGACTAATTGTACAAGATGAAGACTGCCTGGAATTAATAACTTGCAATCTTCTGTGTGAAGAACCCCCTACCAGTTCAATTTACTGGGAGATTAAATTACTTCTAAGTTTGCCATATTAAAACAGAACATGAATAAAATGTTAGTGAAAGCACATCTATTATTTACTGTCTGTGATATGGATATAATTATTTCCAAACAACCACAATGTGACGTGACTGGCAATATTTAAATTATTTGCTAGCGAATGTAGTTTTACCACCTCGCTTCCTATAAAAACAGCCCAAATGGGTTTTTACAGATGCCATATTCCTGCCATGGGGGAATTATCTCCTCATCCTCTGCCCCGCGGTGCCCAGCATCCCTGTCTTGCTGCTCTTTAACACCACCTCTTGTCTTCCCCCGCTGCCCCACAAATTCCACGTTTTGCTCGTTTTTTGTGGTTTCCCCCCTTTTTCGAGCTGACTGCGCTGAGCACCCGGTGCCAAGAAGAGTTTTGGCGGTGGCAGAGAGCAATCAGGGGGATGTTTTCCCCGTGTGTGAGGGCTCCTTGCTGATCCCAGAGCAGAAAGCTCACCTGCGGAGACAGAGAACTCACGCTTGTCTCTTTCAGAGCGTGCCAAGCCCCTTCCAAGGGAGCAGAAAATGGGGAGGAGAGCAAGAAACACCCAGGCAAGGGGGTGTTTGCAAAAACCCAGACAAAACCCAGCGGGATTTCCAAGAATCCTGTAAAGGAGCAGGAGGTGGGAGAGCTGCAGAGGATGGAGGAGTTGCCAGCCCTCAGGGGACTCCCGCTGGGATGCTGCGTGGTGGCCCCAGCGCTTTGGGAGGTGCTGAGATAATGCAAAGAAAGAGGTTGTGCAATGGTGTGGCTTAGGTGGAGGGGATTTTCACAGCCTGGGGTGAGCTGGGAGTGAGGAGAGACCACCTGGAACATGTTTGGGGCTGATGGCGTTGACCACGTGCCCACTGCCCTGCCACGAGATGCAAGACTGGAGAGACAAAGGAGTGTGAGGAGCAGCTGAGGGAGCTGGGGGGGCTCAGCCTGGAGAAAAGGAGGCTCAGGGGGACCTTTTTGTTCTCCCCAACTCCCTGACAGGAGGGTGCAGCCTGGTGGGGGTCAGGCTTTGCTCCCAGGGAACCAGTGGCAGAATGAGAGCAAACGGCCCCAAGCTGCACCAGGGAGAGTTCAGGTTGGTCATCAGGAGGATTTCTTCATGGAAAGGGTTGTCAGGCATTGGAATGGGTTGGCCAGGAGTCACCATCCCTGGAAGTGTTCCAGAAATGACTGGACATAGCACTCAGTGCTCTGGTCTGGTTGACAAGGTGGTGATCAGCCAAAGGTTGGAGCTGGCAGTATTGGAGGCCTTTTCTAACATAAAGGATTCTCTGATTTGGTGTGAAAAGACTTCCAGGATCTCACTATAAAATTGAGACCCCTAAGAAGACCCCAGAGTATGAAAGTATTGCAGAGAGATGGTGTGGGAGGATGTTAATGGGCCATAGGGTGCCTTGGGGAATCCTCTGCTTGGAGAAGGCAGGAAGGAAGGACTGTGTGGGTCTGCCTTTGCTTTGAAACTCCCACTTCCCATCCCATCTCACCCCTTGTCCACCTGTGTGGCAGCACCCCTGCTCTAGAGGGGGGAAACTGAGGCACAGGGTGGCCTGGACCAGCTCAGCTCTCTGACAATCAGGCTTTGTGTGGGGTATCTCAGTCACCGGCCTGGCAGAGACCCCTCCATGTCCCTGTCTGTCCATGCAGCACCAAAGGGAGCTGATAGCCCCAGCAAAGCTCAGGGGATAGAAGGACACAATAAAGTAATTTCAGAACCTGCTAAAAAGGGATGAGAGCCATGGAGCTGGACAAACCACGGCAGGAATCTGTCCACAACTCCTTCAAATGGAAATAAATTATTCTGTCATTAAAGTTTGGCACAGACATGGTTAAATACAGGTGCATTAAGCCAAAGCTGCCCAGAGGGCAGTGTCAGAGAAAGATAGGACCAGCCACCCTCTCCAGCTGCTGCTGGAGGTCAGAAGTGAAGCATGGAGTGGTGAATTCACACCTTTTCTTCACCTCCATGGCTCTGCCAGGTCACTGCTTCCAGCCCAGGGTGGTCCTTTGGACCTGCCTGCATTCCTGAGGAGATCCACAGCTCCATCGTTTGTCCTCACCTCAGCAGGAACCATTTACACTTGTGTTTAAAGGGATTTGGCCATGCTCTGTGGAAATAACTGTGCTGCAGGAAAGGGAAAGGGGCTCTGTGCCAACTGTGAGCACCTTTATTTGCTATTTATCCCCATCTGTCCTGCAGTGTCCTCCCAGCTAGAGGTGATCCCTGTCCCTCACATCCTCTGCCCAGGAAGGTCTCCTGAGGAAGATGCTGAGCCCAAGCAGAAGGCCCTGAAGGGGTGAGTCAGCCCCACTGCCAGACACCCTGGGAGAAGGAGCTCATGTTCACAGAATCCCACAATAGTTTGGGTTGGGCCTTAAAGCTCATCTCATTCCCACCTCCCTACCATGGGCAGGGGCACCTTCCACCAGACCAGGATGCTCCAAGCCCTGTCCTTGGGCAATTCCAGGGATGGGGCATCCACAGCTTCTCTGGGCACCCTGTGCCAGGGCCTCCCCACCCTCACAGGGAACAATTCCTTCCCAATGTCCCATCCAACCCCGCCCTCTGCCAGTCTGAGTCCATTCCCCCTTGTCCTGTCCTTCCAGGCCCTCATAAAATCCTTCTCTGCCAGCAAAGCAGTGAGCTGCAGCTCAGACCTGCTGGTTATCACAGAGAATGTGGGTGGAGATGGAGTTTCCCAAAGACGCTTTCAGGTGTCAATAATTGAGCGTGGCACCTTTAATCGCCATAGTCCTGTTGCTGTGCAAACCTGGGGACCTCCCCTCTTGATGTCAGCTTAGACCTGATTTTCTAATTGCATTACCTGGGTGATTAGGTAGAAATACCACAACCCTGTGCTGCACCAGAACGAGGATCCACTTCCTAACAGAATTGACCTGGCTTTAGTATGGAAAACTTGTACACATACATGGTCACATTCAACTTAACCCTGCTGTGATCACACAGATTAGAGTGTGGGGCTTGTTCCCTTCAAGAAATAGCTCAAAAATCACACAGGTTGGGTTCCAAAGAAGCTGTGGTTTGAATTCAAGCAATTAGAGGTACCAGACAACATGGAAGCCACCAGGTTCCCACCATCCAGCACCTCTGTAGGATCACCCAACATCCTTGCCCAGCCCAGCTGGAGATGCTCCAGATTTGGGTTCACCAAGGAGCACTTCAGGCTTTGTGGAAGCACCATGCCAGGAAAGGTTTGGAGTGTCATGGCTCTCCTGGCCAAGTCTGGAAAGCTTTGGAGTATCATGGCTCTCCTGGCTGAGTCCTGGAAAGGTTTGGAGTGTCATGGCTCTCCTGGCTGAGTCCTGGAAAGCTTTGGAGTGTCATGGCTCTCCTGGCTGAGTCCTGGAAAGGTTTGGAGTGTCATGGGTGTCCTGGCTGAGTGCTGGAAAGCTTTGGAGTGTCATGGCTCTCCTGGCTGAGTCCTGGAAAGGTTTGGAGTGTCATGGCTCTCCTGGCCGAGTCCTGCAGGTGTTTGGTGTCACAGCGTGTCCCCTGCAGCGTGGCAGGACCTGGGGGAGATGGAGGGAACGTTTCTGCAGGCACTGGTTGCCACCATGCCCTGCTGTCACCATGGCTACTGCCAGGTGCCTTTTCCCAGCCAGGGAGGAGAATTAGCTTCGCCCTTGAGTGGGTTCAAGAACAAGAAAGAAAAGCATAATCCTCCCCCCTGCCTCAGCAGGGTGCAAATCTTGTAAAAACAAGTGGCTGTAACGCTCACCTGGGGACCTGGGGAGATTTGTTGGCCTGGGGAGGTTTGTTGGCCTGAAGGTCCCATCCCCTTCCCTCGTGGTCCATGCAGAGCTGGATTTCCACTGCTCAGGGACAATCAACACCCACCCCGGCCATGGGGAACAGGAGGGAAAAGGCATCTTCGTGCAGAGGGTGGTTGGTGTTCAAAACAGGACCGGCACCTTCTCCAGCGCTGTCTGGGACAGCCTGGGTCATTCTTTGCTTTGAAACTGCCACATCCCAGCCCATCCCACCGCTTGTCCCACCTGTCCCCACCGCCCTCACCCACCCCATCTCTCTGACACACCAACCCTCCCTTTCTCCCTCCTTTTGTTATTCCCGCCCCGCCCTTTCTTTCTTTCTTTTTTTTTTTTCCCCCTTCTTATTTTATTTTTTTTTTCTTTTTTCCCCTAAAGAGCGAACAAAACAAAACAAGAAAAAGCGATGCCAAGCCGATCCTCTTAACCCAGCGTTCGTAGCCCGGGGAGGGCCCCGGCACACGGCGAAAACCCCCACGCATTTTGTCCTGTTTCTTCAGAGCAACTCGAGCAAATTGAAAGCCGCGGAGGGGTGTGTGCCCCCAGGCACTTGGTAAATCCACTTCCTTTGTCATAACAAGAACAAATCCCACCTTTGAAGTTTTTCCTTCTTGTTACAAGGGGAATGTCTTTTGTTTAATCCATTTTAGCCTTTAATGCCTGACCTGGATCAATCCTGTTGGGTAGATTACACACTACTCACGCCGACTTTAAACTACCCTACAGGGATTTTTATTCTTCCCCCCCCCCTCCTCCCCACCGCATTTGTGTGAGAATCTCAGCAATAATCGGCATTACGACTTTAGACCATCACTCACTTTGAAGGAGGAGACTGTCCTTTAACAAAGGGGAGGGAGGGGGAGGAAACCCACAAATATCAAACAGATTTAATCAGCTTTGAGCCCTTTCAATCTCATATTCATACCGGATCTTTATTAGTTATGAAAATCAGTGCAGAACTTGGCTGGGCTCTGTGTCTCCATGTTCTCCTCCCCTGTTTCATGCTCTGCTCAGGACTGAACATGCCACTGCTGGTCCAGTGGAAATCCAGGGAAATATCCACCCAGGACTGCTGCAAACAACCTACCAGGGTCTCCATCACCCACACCACACCTGAACTGCCTTGTTCTCCTCCATCCCGTTGCTCATTCCAGTGGAAAAGGCTGGAAAATGCTGGCAGGAGGAGCCAGGTGGCCCCCATGGTGACCATGACTTCCACAGTGGATGGATATCAGCACAGAGGATAGATCTGTGTATGAACCCATAACCTTCAGCTCCTTAAACCTTTACATCAGGACTTGCTGTGGGAAGTGCTGACCCTCAGTTCTTGTCATCTCCTTATTTTTCAAGACAACCTTAACACGGGCTTCCTGTGTCCCCTGGTAATGTTCCCTGGTAGCTCCTCAGAGCAGGAATATCCTGTCCCAATTTCCTCTCCTGCAGCACTGGGGCACTGGCTGTGCTGTGGGTCTCGTTGTCAGATTAACCTTGGCTTCACTGCTGTTCCTCGTGGTTTATGGCCAACACCAGCCTTGTGCAGAGCCACAGGGCTCAGGCACATCCAGAGCTGCACGAGAGCTCCCGGGGGATCACAGGGAGCATTTCCCAACCCTCCCCAGCTCTGGCCCCAGGGTGCAGCTGATACCATTTGGCCATGAAGTGGAGAAGGTCTGAATGGCCCCGTCCCTCCCCAGGAGCTCCTAGTTCTTCTGGAAAGCCCCAGAGCAGAGGCTGCACGTGCTCCCCTCACCATGACATTGCTCTTCCAACTCAAACCAGTTTTTCCTTGAGTGCAGCTTTGACCTTTCCCCAAGGAACAGGAGAGCCAAATCCTACTCTGTTGGATTATTCCCAGCTTTTCAGAGGTGGGGCAATCAAGAGGCATTTTAAAAGATTTTATTCCATTATCAGTCTCGATGAATAGTGAGATGTAAGAGATGTAAAACTCAACCCCATTCTGTCAGAAGCCAACCCATTTCCTGGTCACAATACCTTAAAAATGTTTTTCAACCTGTTGGCTTTTGCCACACAATGCTACTAATACTTCTAACACAAATCACTTAAATTTTTACCCCACATAGTCCTGCTACAATGCATCTTTCACACTTCTAATTCTCTAAAATATCTGGTCTTTTTGCAAGGCCATGTTTTCAGACTTGTTGAAACTTGTTTCTAGCTCAATCTCTCTCTCAACAATGTCATCTCTATTCCATGGCCTTCCTAAGCCAGCACACCTTATCTCAGAGTTTGCATACACGTGTACAAGGCTGTGTGAGCTTTCAGTCAGATTTTGAGAATCCCTTACAAATCCATTCCTCACACTACTCCAGGAGGCTCGTAGCCCATCTTCCCTCACCTCACTTCTGTTCCTTCCCTCTGGGCTCCCTACAAGTTGCTCACAAGGGTTTGAAGCCCTGAGCTTCCCTCATGTCTGGTAGGAGCACACAAGGCAGGACCAGTCCCTGCCAGGACTCACATGTGACTCTCTTTATAATGAACACCCCAAATAAGTTTTTGTTTGCTGTCCCATCAGCCTTAGGCTGTGATTTGTTCTGCTTTCACACCCAGCCCCCAATGCTGCTGCTTTCTCTTCTCTGTTTCATACCTGTTTGCCTAATTTTGCTCTCCTAAAGGTACCCAGAAGCCCTGGGCTTTGAGAGCTGGTAACTGCTCATTTCTCACCTTGGTTCATCCAGGTCTGTTTTGGATTCCCGCAGAAAAGCTCTGGTGTCCCCCCATCTCCAAAAGTCACAGGTGCACCAGCCTGGTGTCTTATCCATCCAAGCACAGAAAGTCAAATAAAAGGGATTAAATAACCCCAAAATGCCAGCAACATCTTCTATTGCAACCCTTAAACCTCCCACAACTCTTAAATGGCTGTTTCTGATGGATTTCTGCTCCTGCCTCATGGGTAGATGTGGAAACTGGGAAGACTCATCATGAGGACATTGAGGAGAATGGTGAATGCCAAGACAAGATTTGGCTGATTCAATGACAACCCCCACTCTTGCCCCTCAAGAAACCAGCCAAAGTCACCACAAAAACACATCCCAAGAGAGGTGGGAACCATCTGCTCCTGCCACCACCAGTGGCCACAAAACATCCACCAAGACTCTGCCACCTCACCCTAGGGAATAAAGGAGAGAGTGGGGACCATTTTACAGCAAAAACACTGCCCTGGCTGGGGTCAGAGTGCCAGGATTAGAGTACCTGTTCTTGAAAGAATCATCCTGGGGGATAAAGTGGTTTTTCCTTGGTTTCCATCTGCTCCTGCCGCCACCAGTGGCCACATTTGGGGCCACAAAACACCCACCTAGACCCTGCCACCTCACTCTGGGGGATAAAGCACAGAGTGGGGACCATTTTACAGCAAAAACACTCCCCTAGATGGGGTCAGAGTGCCAGGATTAGAGTAGCTGCTCCTGGCAGCATCAGCCTGGAGGATAAAGAGGTTTTCCTTGGTTTCCATAGGGCCAAGCCTTAGCAGTGGATATAGCTGAGCATTTTGGCCTGTGGGGGGCTCAGGAAGGGTCCAGGGAGCCCCCAGACATCCCCCAGGACAGCCGAGTGAGGAACCATCTCCTTTCACTTCTTATGAGATTGATATGCTTTGAAATTAGTAACCCTCCATTAGCTCTCCAAATAGCTCCGAATCATTAGGGTCAGTACGTCTGCACTCCTCAAAATGAGCTTTTACCTGAATTAGCATCTCAAAGAGGCAGGGCTCCCTTCCCCGGTTTTAATTCCAGCACATCAGGATGGTTTTGGTGGCCAATCCGAGCCCTGCATCCCAAATACATTCAGGGGAACCTGCTGGCTTGTTTAAAATGTTCTTTTCCCTTCCCATTCTTTACTAAATGCCTATTATATTAATGTTTAAAATCCATTTAAGTTCATCATGGGTGGCTTTGTGGAGGGACAGCAGCTCCATCACTGTAATTAGATGATTTATTGCCCTCTCGTGGTGACACACGCTAACTAGAGAAGCTGTGATTTAAATTGGATGATCCTTCCAAGAGTGTTTGAGTGAGAAATAAAGGGAGAATTATTAATACTATTAGAGAGCAGCAGCGTGTTGGTGCAAGGGATGTGCTGTGCTAGGAGAGGGATTAGCCAAAACTTGCTGCTTTTGCAGCTGAACTTGGCTTTGCCCCAGTGTGGGACCAGCATCACCCTCAGCCAGAGCTGAGACAGGGTGAGCTCCTGGCACAGCCATGGGCCGGGTGTTAAAAACCGAGTGTGGCCAAAATCGCCGGGTTTAGAACTCAAAACTGGGGGAAACCACCCCACAAGAGGAATTGCTGCTCCACCCCTGCCAAGTGTCCCAGATAAATTGGGATATCTCTCCCTCCTTTTCAGGGGCTGCTGACCACAGGGAAAAAAAAGCGAAGGGGGTTAATTTTTGTTTTTTTAATTGAAATATTGGTTCCTTTCTCCTCCTTGCTGATTGAAATACTTCAAGCACTCCCTGGGCTGCCAGACCCTCTCTCCTCTGAGCATGCAGCCCTCCTTATTCCCACTCTTGGGAGAGCTGGATGAGTCCCAGAACTCTCCCACTGTAAGACAATTCCCCACCAGTGTGAGTGAATCCACATGAACATTTCTCACTGATTCAATTAAAACACCAGGCAGGCCTGAGCTGCAATAATTTGGTACAGAAACCAAGTATAGACCTAGCCTGGAGCTGTTATTTAAAAGCCTGGGTTAATACAGTGTAAACCCATGAGCACATCCTCTTACGGTGGGGCTTAAATCTTTTAAGAGTGGCTTATATCAATCTAGTTTAAGTCAATTCCTCACCCAGTTAAGCTAAATTGAAAGGAGCACTCAGACCCCAAACACAGAGCTGGTGTTACCTAATCCCTGTGCACACACTGCTGGGAGGGGACAGGGCACCAGGGAGCCTTGGCCAGGCCCTGGGGAGCACCAGGGTGACACAGTTTGATCCCCACAGCCCCATCCAAACACCCCCTCAAGGGTCCCCTTTGCTGCAGAACCACGGTGTGGCCCTGTCCTCACTTGGGGTCACCATTCCTTCACAGTGAGCTTCGTCCAGAAAATAGAAACACCTGCTTGTCAAGTTCTGGAGAAAACATCTTTTTGTGTTGGGCTCATCCAACAGATTTTAAAAAGATGGTCTCCTGGCAGGAGGTACAAGGGAAGTTTCAGAAACAGTGGGTGGATGTCCTGTGACCACCAGAGGTGAGTGTGAAAATGAGGGTTATAGAGTGGTGAAGGAAAAAATAAAGGAAAAAAAGCTTTTCTCCTACTTTGGGAGTAAGCCTGGAGGCCACAAACCCCAGTTCCATGATTTTTGTGTGATTTCGGGGTCAGCTGGCTGGCACAATGCCCAGGAGCTCCCACCAGGAGCACCATGTGAAATTCTTTAAGGTAAAGAATTACCTTACACAGGTAAAATTCTTTAAGGCCACTAAAGGAAATCGAGCCTTGATTTTGGGCATGGTCATTAGGAAGTGCCTTGGGTGGGTTCCATGAGCCCATGGGACCCCATCAGCCCCAGAAGGACCAGCAGCCTTCATCCCTGCCCTCCTCACCCCCCCCAGGTAAGCAGCAAAAAAGCACTTTCCAAAAGACAGAGGACACCCTGAGTGTTTTGACCTCCAAATTCTGTGTTTATTTGTGAAAAAAACACCCCACAGAATTTGTGAAAAATTTGTGTGGCTGGACACAAATAAACACAGAATTTGTGAAAAATTCTGTGTTTATTTGTGTCCAGCCACACAGGCCCCATGCCCTCTGCATCCTTCATGGAAATGTGAAATCACCAAAATCCCTTGGAAGGTTCTCAGGAACATAGAACCCACTCTGAGGGTGTCTTTGGGAAGGACAAGAGCAGGTTTTTAACCCATTTCATATCCACCCATGCTTATTTTGGGGAGTGGTGACTGTGAATATAAAAAAAAAAAGGCAAAAAAAATAAACCTTCTGCAGAGGTGACACAATGGAAGGAACCTGCCCTGAGTGCTTCAATGAGTACTAAATAAATAAAAAGTGATTACAGATATCAACACTTCTCAGATAATAGAGATTAATGAACATCTGACTTGAAAAAACTCCATTCTCCATACACAGATCTCCTATCCAGCCACCAGCCTGTGGCAGGGGGTTGGAACAAGGTGTTCCTTAAGATCCCTTCCCACCCAAATAATTCTAGGATTTTATTGCATTATTTTATCCAAGAAATCATCTCTCCCTCCCTGGCAGAAAAAGGGCAGGGGGGAGCAGCCCCATCAGGATGAAATCCCAGCTGTGGTGAGCTGGAGGGTGTTTTTCCTGCAATTTTCAGCTGTCCTCAGCCAAAAGAACCAACTAAAATCACTCCAGCCTACCCTGCATCCCTGCTCGATGCTCCCACGGCTCGCAGTTATCCATCAGGCTGGTACCTGGGAAAGCAGCAGCATTTTCCCGCACAAACAGCACCTCTGAAGGGAGGAGGGACATTCTCCTTCTCTCAGCTCCCGAATGTGGCTGCGGGGCGCCGGCCGTGGGCATTAGATGGCAGCAGCGCCCAGGGATGGAGCAGCCGGGCAGCCGCAGCCCCTTCCTGCTGGGAATGGCTGTGGGTCAGTATTGGGAACTGGGAATGGCTGTGGGTCAGCCCTGGGAACTGGGAATGGCTTTGGGTCAGCGCTGGGAACTGGGAATGGCTGTGGGTCAGTATTGGGAACTGGGAATGGCTGTGGGTCCGTACTGGGAACTGGGAATGGCTGTGGGTCAGTACTGGGAACTGGGAATGGCTGTGGGTCAGCACTGGGAACTGGGAATGGCTGTGGGTCCGTACTGGGAACTGGGAATGGCTTTGGGTCAGTACTGAGGGACAGGAATGGCTGTGGGTCAGTACTGGGAATTGGGAATGGCTTGGGGTCAGCACTGAGGGACAGGAATGGCTTTGGATCAGCCCTGGGAACTGGGAATGGCTGTGGGTCAGTATTGGGAACTGGGAATGGCTTTGGGTCAGCGCTGGGAACTGGGAATGGCTGTGGGTCAGCGCTGGGAACTGGGAATGGCTGTGGGTCAGTACTGGGAATTGGGAATGGCTGTGGGTCAGCCCTGGGAACTGGGAATGGCTGTGGGTCAGCGCTGGGAATTGGGAATGGCTGTGGGTCAGCGCTGGGAACTGGGAATGGCTGTGGGTCAGTATTGGGAACTGGGAATGGCTTTGGGTCAGCGCTGGGAACTGGGAATGGCTGTGGGTCAGCGCTGGGAACTGGGAATGGCTGTGGGTCAGCGCTGGGAACTGGGAATGGCTGTGGGTCAGTATTGGGAACTGGGAATGGCTGTGGGTCAGTACTGAGGGACAGGAATGGCTGTGGGTCAGCGCTGGGGATTGGGAATGGCTTGGAGTCAGTATTGGGAACTGGGAATGGCTGTGGGTCAGTATTGGGAACTGGGAATGGCTGTGGGTCAGCACTGGGAATTGGGAATGGCTGTGGGTCAGCGCTGGGAACTGGGAATGGCTGTGGGTCAGCACTGGGAATTGGGAATGGCTTTGGGTCAGCACTGAGGGACAGGAATGGCTTTGGGTCAGCACTGGGGATTGGGAATGGCTGTGGGTCAGTACTGGGAACTGGGAATGGCTGTGGGTCAGCACTGGGAATTGGGAATGGCTGTGGGTCAGCACTGGGAACTGGGAATGGCTTTGGGTCAGCACTGGGGATTGGGAATGGCTGTGGGTCAGTACTGAGGGATTGGGAATGGCTTTGGGTCAGCACTGAGGGACAGGAATGGCTTTGGGTCAGCGCTGGGAATTGGGAATGGCTTTGGGTCAGCACTGAGGGACAGGAATGGCTTTGGGTCAGCAGCAAGGCTTGGGAATGGCTTGGGGTCAGCCCTGAGAGCTGGGAATCCCGGTCCATTTTCTTGTAGTCACTAAATTTCCCAAATTTCTTTTTTTTCTCCTCCAATTGCAATTCCTTTGATGGTATCTCCTTTCCAGCGTGTTTCTAAGTCCTTCTTATGTTTTGGCCTTCAGCGGGGATCAATTTTTGCAAGCTGTGGTGCATGTCCCTGCACTTGATGACATGCCATGCCTTTGGATGGCTTTGACTTTGGGAAAGAGTTTTTTCTTTTTTTTTTCTTCTTTTTTAAGTATCTATGCCATGTCCCTCATATCTTCCCCTCCAAGATGTGTCTTCCTCCTTGACTTTTTCCCCAGCTTTTGCAACATCTGTGAGCTTAGTTTTGGCCTCTTTTGGTCCTTTGCACTGCAGCTGGTATAATGGCTTTGGGTCAGCACTGAGAGCTGGGAATGGCTTTGGGACAGCACCAAGGCTTGGGAATGGCTTTGGGCCATGGCTGCCGAGCAGAGGGGTTCACTCCAGCCCTGCAGCACAGGCAGCACTTTGGGAAAGGAGAGGAAAGTGTTTTGGGAAGAGCTGTGGGCCGGCAGAGTTGTCCTGGATGTGGATGTGTTGCTGGCCATGGCCTCCAGAGAATCTCTGGTGTCAGGAACAGCGTGGCCAGAGGGAGCAGGACAGGGATTGTCCCCTGTGCTGGCACTGCTGGGGCACCTCCAGCCCTGGGGCAGTTTTGGGACATTCACAGAAGGACATTGAGGGGCTGGAGCATGTCCAGAGAGGGGAATGGAGCTGGGGAAGAGTCTGGAGCACCGGGAGAGGCTGAGGGAGCTCAGCCTGGAGAAAAGGAGGCTCAGGGGGGACCCTGTGGCTCTGCACAGCTCCTGACAGGAGGGGACAGCCGGGGGAGGTCAGGCTCTGCTCCAGGGAACAGGGACAGGATGAGAGGAAAAAGCCTCAAGCTGGACCAGGACAAGTTTAGGTTGGGTATGAGAGAAAATTTCTTCACTGAAAGGCCAAGAGTTGGGTGGCACAGGGTGTCCAGGACAATGGTGGAGTAAAACAGGTAATTCCCACGAGCAACCACCCCGAAAAGAAAGTGCTGAGAAGTCTCAGGCCTGAGCCAAGGAACCCCCTCAGCTCCTCAGCTTCAGGAGGTGCTGGGGGAGCTTTCCCCAGGCCCAGGGGTGGCAGAGGTGGGGCAGAGGTGACACGTCCACCAGCTCAGGACGTGCAGCCGCTGCTCCACGAGGATCCCTGAGGGTGATCCCAGTGCTGGGAGCTGCAGGGCAGGAGTGCCCCTCAAACCCATCCCTGGGGTTTGTGCGTGGGTTTCATGGCAGAGTTCGGGTTCTGGAGAGCCCTGAGGGTGTGAGGTCAGAGCTGCCCAGTGAGAAGATGCTTTTCAGTGAGGAGAAGCAGAGTTTGCTTTGGTCAGCTCATAGTGGGATGCCAAGTGGGAAAAAAAAAATAAAAAGGGTCAGGAGTCAAAAGTTTGGGAGCTGCCAAAAGCCTGGGACAGACATCCCATGGGACAGAGCCTGCCAGAGCTTTATCCCAGGTTCCTGCAGCTCCCTCTGCTTCATGGCAGGGGCCAGAGAGCAGCTCTGGGATGGGGATTTTCACAAATAACCATGTTTTCACCCCCAGCTCTCTGGGTTTGTGCCCATCAGGAACAGCTCATTACTTTGTAAAATAAATTGGAAAAAGGTGTCAGGGCTGTTGCTGCAGCAAACTCATGGATGTGGGAGGGGACTTGCAGAGCACAATATTTATATTTTTTATCTGACACAGCCACTCTCTCAGCCTCACATTATCTTATCTGCCATCCTGATAAGGGCCCCGGAGAAAAAGCCAGCAGAGAAATTAGCAATCACAGGCTGTTTTATCAGGTCTGTGTGACAAACACAGGGACAGGGAGCAGTGTGTCCTTTGGCCCCTCAGTGATAGGGGTGCCTGGAAACCACGAGGCTGTTTTCCCAAAGAGGTCAGAGACATGACGTGACTTTCAGTTTTATTTTTCCTTGTCCCACCTCTGCCAACAGCCAGCCTCACCCAAGCTCCTGCAGGGAGCAGCAGGTTCAAGCCCACAGGGTGTTTGGCCGTGAAGCCATGAAGTGAATCTGGAAAGTCTTTGCTTCAGCAAAAGAAAAATAACTTTTCTCTTTTTTTTCTTTTTTTTTTCTCTTTTTTTTTCTTTTTTTTTTTTTTTTTTTGAGCTGGTTTTGCTCCGAGAGCCCAAGGAAAGATGCTGATCCTCAGTGTCTGCTGTATTAGCAGCAGAGAATCCCAGAGGGTTTGGGACCAAAATCTGGTTCCAACCCCCCTGCCAAGGGCAGAGACACTTTCCAAACCTCTTCTCTGAAAATGCAAACCCCTCACGGAGAAAAAAACAAAGACAAAAAACTGGAGACGTGGCAGAGAAAGCCATGGATGAGCTGACCCAGCCTCAGGAGCTGGGAAGCAGCCCTGTCCCAGGGCTGGGGCTGGCATCCCTGCAGAATTTGGAAAAGCCACCAGGCTGAGAGAAGTCAGCCAGATCAACACTAACCAAATTTATATTTAAATAAATAAATAAATAAATAGAGAGAGAGAAGAGCTTGGTTATAACCTTCGGCCGTGCCCTTTCTCCGTCTGGCTGATGAGCTTGTGCAGCCACCCTGGCAAGGAGGCTGCAGGATGTGCCAGGCTCCAGCCAGCCCTGGGGGGAATTTCGGGATTTATCGCAAGGGCACCGCAGCCCCTTCCACCGGCAGCGGGGGGAGCACGAGGTCACATCCACAAATGCGTCGGGGAAAAAAAAATAAATTAAAAAAAAATCCTTAATTACTCCCCCAAGGGCCGTTTCAGAGCTGCTGCCGGGCCAAAAGCGAGGTTGGAAAGGTTCATTAAGGAAGTTGGCAGACAGATGTGCCCGAATCACAGAGCCACAATATGGTCCCTGACCTTAAAACAGGGACCCTGAGCAGCACCATGGAGTGAAAGGAGGGGGTGGAAGAGCTTCCAACCTGCCCTTCTCCAGCAGGGAGGGAGCTGCAGGGAGGAAGATGCTGTCAAGAAACGTGGATTTATTTTTTTTTTTTCCCCAGCTGAGGATTTTGCTCTGTGAAACATTCAGCAGTGCCAAGAGAGGGCAGCCCAAGCCACCACATCACTGTCTGGCTTTTTCCTAGGATGTTCACTGAGGTTAGGATGCTGGGAGCAAGCAGATTAAAAAAAAATTAAAATAAAATAAAAATAAAGAATTAAAAATAAAAATAAACATAAAAATAAACATAAAATAAAAATAAATTAAAAATAAAAATAAAATTTAAAATCATAATTAAATAAAAATAAAAACTTAAAAATAATAAAAATGAAAATGAAATAAAATGAAATAAATAAAAATAAAATAAAATAAAAATAATTTTATATATTTATATCTTTATATAGCTATATTTATTATAAAAATAAATAATTAAAAAGAAAAAGAAAAAGAAAAATTCAAAAAATGAAAAATTATTTTAAAAAAGGGGCAGGGAAAGAGTGGGGAAAAAAGAGGGGAAAAAAGGCAGTCAAAATAGTGGGAGAAAAAAATACAGAGGAAAAACCAAAAGGGGACTCCAATTTTGGAGGGATGGTGGGGCTGACACTGTAAAATTGCAAACTGCCTTTGGGCAAGAAAATTGTAGAAGGTGTGAGGTTAATTAATGCATACCCCAGTGCTAAGGGGCCATGAGGGGAAGTTGGGATGCAGCATCTGGGAGGGAAGGTGAGCCCCAGGTGCTCAGTGCTTTGTTTTCAGGGTGTTACAGGGAAAACAGAAGCTGGGGAAGTTTCCCACCCAGGCCATAAATAAATGTGGGTTTTGTGCTCACAGGAACAGGTCTTGGCTCCCAGGGGTTTCCATGCTGGCCTTTGGGGCTTTGGTCTCCCTCAGGTCCCTTCCTTGTGGAAAGAGGCTGATTTGCACATTTCCAGAATTCCTAATAACCATGGCAATGGATATTTTCCTTTCTGAAAGGGAAAATGAAATTTCCTTTCGGGAAGGGAAACGGAATCTTGCGATTTCAATGAGGACCAATAGGGGAATCTTTGGTGCATGTCCCTGCACTTGATGGCATGCCATGCCTTTGGATGGCCTTGACTTTGGGAAAGATTTTTCTTTTTTTTTCCTTTTTTTTAAATATCCATGCCATGTCCCTCATATCTTCCCCTCCAAGTTGTGTCTTCCTCCTGCTTTTGCAACATCTGTGAGCTTAGTTTTGGCCTCTTTTGGTCCTCTGCAATGCACTGGATATAATCCCGGTCCATTTTCTTGTAGTCACTAAGTTTCCCAAATTTTTTTTTTTTCTCCACCAATTGCAATTCCTTTGATGGTATCTCCATTCCAGAGTGTTTGTAAGTCCTTCTTTTCTGTTTTGGCCTTCAGCGGGGATCAATTTTTGCAAGCTTTGCTCCATGTCCCTGCACTTGATGGCATGCCATGCCTTTGGATGGCTTTGATTTTGGGGAAGATTTTTTTCTTTTTTTTTTCTTCTTTTTTAAGTATCTATGCCATGTCCCTCATATCTTCCCCTCCAAGTTGTGTCTTCCTCCTTGACTTTTTCCCCTGCTTTTGCAGCATCAGTGAGTTTAGTTTTGGCATGTTTTGGTCCTTTGCACTGCAACTCATTTCCTCACAGACCATTTTTTGAAGACACTAAATCTCCCCATTTTCTGGGTTTTTTGGTTTTTTTTTTCAATGGCATTTCATTTGTTCCTATCTCCTTTCCAGACTGTTTGTAAGCCTTTCTTTCTGGGGTTGCAAGATTCCGTTTCCCTTCTTGTCAAGTTCATTTGTTTTCCTTTCTTGCATTTCCCAACCCAGTCTGGACACAGAGGATATTGAAGGGGGGTTGGAACTGGATTTTCCTTTCGGTCCCTTCCAAGCCAAACCACTCCAAGATTCTATGACTCTGCATCCAAGCAAATGTTTGGAAATGGCCCTGGTGAAAATCCAAGGCACTGAGCTGAGGATCTGTCCCCCAGCAAATCTGAACTTTACACGGACAAATAAATTAACCAGAAAGAAAAGGAAATGATCAGAAAATTCCGTCTCCTCGTTGGGGCAGCTTAAAGTAGCATGAATGTTGATTTATTGATTAGGAGAGGTACTTACATTTATAAAACAGCAATGGCTTGTCTGCAGTGCCAATAATCTAACACACTCCTGATGGCTCCAGGCTGGCAAGTCCCTTATCAGCACCTGAATTCATCAGGAGGGAAGGATACAAAGGGGAAAAAACACCCAGAAAACTTTATTTTTTCTGCAAAAAATAAGCAGGTTAAACCCTCCAGCAAAACTGGGATATCATGAGCCAACCACCCTGCAAAGAGCCAAGGAGAGAGCCAGGCTGGAATCAGAGTGGGGATCAGAGGGAGCAGCAAGGTCTCGGGCACATCTGAGGCTCAGGGATCAACACCAACACCATAAATCTCTCAAACATCCCCAGAAGCAAAGAAATTTTCCCCAGGGATCCAGGTGAGCAGCTGGAAACAGGCAGAATTTCCCAGCAGGAAAGGTGGGAGCAAGGAGCAAATATTGTAGGGACGAGGGGTGATGCTTTAGGGCTGGAAAGGAAAAGCACAGAGGGTCTGTGAATAAACTTGGAATGCTCTTCCCTAGATCCAGAGGGTTTGTGTGTGTGTTTTGTGGCAGAGTTTGGTTTCTGGAGAGCCCTGAGGGTGTGAGGTCAGAGCTGCTCAGTGAGAAGATGCTTTTCAGTGAGGAGAAGCAGGATTTGCTCTGGGCAGAGCCTGCCAGAGCTTTATCCCAGGTCGCTGCAGCTCCCTCTGCTTTGTGGCTTATCCAGGAGTTCCATCACTGGATCAGAGGAGGAGGAAAATCCCCTTGCAAGGCAAAGGCAAACCAATAACCTGCTCAAGGCTCACTCTTAAGACAGGTATGGGAATAAAGGTATTTTGTCAGAATAGGGTGCAGAAAATAAATAATTTCTCAAATTAATTAAGAAAATTCTGAATTAATTCAGAAAATAAATAATTTCTGAAATTAGTTAAGAAAATTCTGATTTAATTCAGAAAATAAATATTTTTCATCGTGGGCCAGGTCAAATAGGCAGTGTAGAAAGGACATGTCTGCCAAGGAAAGCCATAGAATCTCACCACAGTTTGATCCAGCTCCTCACCAGATTTTCCGAGTAAGGAGGGAATTGAGCTTCTTGCACAAAATCTGCCCCTGGGATTTTTCCAGGCTGGGCCAGCCCAGAGAGCAGAGAAAAGCAAGAAAACCAGTTCATTTTCTCAGCCTGGACATCTGCCCTGTGCATCCTGTGGAGCTCCTGGATAGAGTCCAGGATGGATTCTCATTCCCAAATGCATCCCTGGAGGATGGGGTACCCTGTCTGCCATGGAAAAAAGGGATGCTGTTGTCTCAGCAGGCAAATCACCCACAAACTGTACAAGCCACAGTTAGTAAATGATTAAAACATCTGATCTCTGGAACAGTGATGGTGAAAATGGTTTGAAAAACGGGATATTTGGGCAGTAGGAGAGAGCTCCTCCAGCATCTCTCTGGGGGCTGGGCTGTAGGAGCCCTCCAGAGGAGCCCCAGATAAGTAAGACATCATTAATAAATCAATGACAGGGAAATGAAAATGGAAGTGGATGAATCAGGGAGCTGATGGGGTCACAGATGCAAACCGGCGCATCTGCCGCGCTCCCGCTGCATTAACAAACAAGGCCAGTGGCTCAGACAGGCTAATGCTGGGAATAATAAACCTTCAAGAGCGATTAGAGCATAAATCACTTTTTTAAAAGCATGGCCAGGCCCTCCCTGGCCATGGGGAGACAACATTCTCTGAATCCCAGGAGCTTCCCAGCAGTGCCGCTCCTGGTGCCGGCTGGTTCCAACCTGCCAGGGGCACAGAGCCACCTTCAACCATCCATCCATCCATCCATCCATCCATCCATCCATCCATCCATCCATCCATCCCATCTACCTTCATCCATCCATCCATCCATCCATCCATCCATCCATCCATCCATCCATCCATCCATCCATCCATCCCATCCATCCATCCCATCCATCTTCATCCATCCATCCCATCCCACCCCATCCCACCCCATCCCATCCCATCCCATCCCCAGCCAGGGAATCCCTGAACCCTCCACACCACCTGGGTGGGATCCCTTCTTCCTTCCCCACTCACATCATGTGAAAAACGCCAATCACTTGTTTTTAAAATTTTTAAAGTTTAATAGTAATAAAATGGTTATAAAAAAAGCAATATAATTAGAGTAATAATAATTTGGACAATTAGGATTTAGGACAATATGAGACAATAGAAACAAAGAGTTATGGACAGTCCGGGTACCTTTTCTGGGCAAAATAAACCCAAAAAAGGACCCACGTTAACAGAGGATTAACCCTTAAAAACAACAGCCTGTTGCATATTCATACACCTCATACATTATGCATAAATTCCATTCAAACACAGGATTCTGTCTGGGCAGTGTCAGCTTCTTCCTCTGAATTCTGACTGCATCTTCAGGGCTGAGCAAGGCGGAAAGGACTTAAAAAGAGCAATAAATTCTTTTTCTCTGAAAGATTCAGGTGTCCTGTGGCTGCTATCTCGGTGCGAGTCCTCTCTTTAAAAAAAGTATCTTACATAGCATAGTTTCTATTTTAACATTTTGTTATAACCTAAAACTATATTTAACACACTACTTAAGAGAATTAATACAGCATCACTTTCTAATATAACACAGATAATATTCATTTTAATATTTGTGAAAAGCCAATCATAAAATACACATTTTTCACACATCCCTTGCGGGGTTTATTTGGACCAGAGAGCAAAATAACCTGCTCCTGTAGAATGTGGGATATTCAGGGGAAGGAATTGTGCAAGACTCCATGGGAAGTCCTTTCTGCCTGCCTAGGTGGGGAAAACTCTATGGTAAGTCTTTCCAATGCCCTGGGGATTTCCCTGAGGGGGAAATATTCAGATTCCACATGCTCCGTGGATTTTGGGGAGGAAGACAAAGCAGCTTTTCCTGGAAGGGAGCAGCCCCAGCCTTACCTCACAGGGTGTCCCTGGGGACCTTGGGGCTGGGAGCAGGGACACAGGGGTGGCACACAGGGCATCCGCAGCACTCAGCACATCTGGCAGGTTGGCACTGAGCAGCCACAGCTCCCAAATTCCTGCATTTCCCATCCTTCTCCCTGTGTCTCGCTGCCACCCATCATGGTGTGCACGCAGCCAGTGCGGCTCCTGCTCATCCATCAGCTCCAAAACCAGCCAAAAGCCACCCTCCCAGGGCATTTTGGGGACAAAACCACGGGGTCACCGGATACCCCACAAAAACCACCCTCCCTTTTGGTGTCAGAACCCAGGAAATTCCTCTGGCTGCCCTGGAGGGCTCCAGCCCCTGCCCAGGGGGCTCAGAGACCTTGGCACAGAGCCCAAGGCCCCTGTGCCTTTGATTTAGCCCTTGGAAAAAACAATTACCAACCTTTATATGAAGAATTACAAGTCAAAAGAGTTTAAGTAGAATAATAGTTTGCCACAGGGTGAAAAATAGATTTTTGAGGTTTTTAGAATGGGGGCTCAGGGTCCCAAGATGGAGGAATTTGGGCGTGCCTTGTCCTTTTTCCTTCTTCCTAGCCTCCATCTTCTGGGTGATGTTGGCACTTTTAGATTGGTTTAGAGTAGAAGCTCACTGTCTAACATAGGTGATAGGTGTTGGGGAGTTATGGTAAATAATGTACATGTGGTTTTTAGTATAAAAAGATAACACTGTCTCTGAAGGTGGGCAGAGTGCCTCTACCCGACCTGCTGGACAGGCCGTGGTGGGTTGGAGAAAGAATTTTATAGATTAGAAACAATCAACAACCTTGTGAGCAAGAATAGAAGAATTCTGACTCCTTCTTCAACTGCCAGGCTGGAAAAAGAGACTTTCTAACACATCTCAGGGTCACTCTCACCAGCAAAATCCCGAGATTTTGGGGACAAAAACACGGGGTCACGGACACCCCACATCCCATGCATGTGCCCAGGGGCTCTCCCCTCTTGGCTGCTCCCCGGTTTCCCCCTGCACATCCCCACCTCCTCCAGCCCATTCCCTCGTCACTCCCGGGCAAAGGAGGAGATCCATGAGCTCATCCAGCTCCTTCCCCTCCGGGCTGGATGGAGACACGGATCGTTATCTGCTGCTGCTATTTTTAAATGCCCGGGAAGTGCCGGGATATCACAGCAATGGGATCAATCTGCAATCCCCGCATCCCTGAGCTGTGCTGGGAGGGAAGGAGAGGCACAGCCTGCCCATGGGAACCCAGCACCCAAAATATCCCTGGGAAGGGGCTCTTCATGACGCTGGAGAACTCGCCTGGAAGGAAAAAGAGAGGAAGGAAAAAAAATGGAAGCTCCGGCTGCTGGGATGGGGATTCAGGCATCCATCCCAGCTGGGAACATTCTGGAGCTGACCCCGGGCTCATCCTGACACTCAGCTCCTCTGCTCAGCCCCAAAACAACATCCCCCCAAACTATTGTTATGGCCACACTGCCTGCCTGCAAAACCCAGAGCAGTCAGAGCTCCTCCAGCCTGGCTAAATCACATTGAAACGAGGGCTTGGGGCTCTGCAGCTCTGGGATTACTGCAGGACCAGATGATGGAGCCATCACCATCCCACACCCCACCACCAGCCCGGGGTTTAAAACAAAGGCTCTGAGCTGCAGCCCTGGTCCCAGATTCCACGGGCTGGTCGCTGCCAGGGAAAAGCACTGGGAATTCTCCGTGGGCAGGGAAGGCTGGCAGGGCCACAGCCACTGCCAGATGGTGACAGGAGGGTGCTGGGCTGGGGACCAACGAGGGGACGGTGTCAGATGAGGCAGAGGCCAGGAGCTGCTGGGGGATATCAGGAGTCTGATCCTGAAGGAAGAGCTTTGCTTTCCCTGTTACATCCTCTGTTTATCCCCAGTGTTTGTGTATTGTATTCACTGGGTGCCCCAATGAAGGAAGGAATGATGAATCTGACTCCATGTTCTCAGAAGGCTAACATTATTTATATTATATTATATTATATTATATTATATTATATTATATTATATTATATTATATTATATTATATTATATTATATTATATTATATTATATTATATCATATCATATCATATTATACTAAAGAATACAGAAAGGGTACAGACAGAATGCTAAAAAGATAATAATGAAAACTCCTGACTCTCTCCAGAGCCCCAACACAGCTTGGCCCTGATTGGCCATTGAGTCAAAACAACTCACAGCAGAACCCAATGAAACAATCACCTGTGGGTAAACAATCTCCAAACACATTCCACATGAGCAAAACACAGGAGAAACAAATGAGATAATTATGGTTTTCCTTTTTCTCCGAGGCTTCTCAGCTTCCCAGGAGAAAAATCCTGGGAAAAGGGATTTTTCAGAAAATGTGAATGTGACATTTGTGTTCCCATTGAAAGGCAAAGCACCAGCCAAGCACACTGGTTCATTAGGAGGAACACCATGGAAGAGCCTGCTCAGGCTGTGATTACCTGTTTGCAAGTGATATTAATCACTGAATCAAAAACTAATTATGTGGTTCACCAGTTTTCCCTTCTCCTTCGACAGCTCCACTGTGAAACCCTTGGACTTGACAAACAGGGAGCCAAAATCTGCCACTGCTGTGACACAAAATGCCTCCTCCTCCCCAAAAAAAAAAAAAAAACAGACCAAGGGATTTAGGACGAGCCTGGAGGAGTTGTGGGAGCTTTCCAGGGTTTCTATGTCAAACACAAACCTCTCTGTGATGACTGGGATGTGATGGGAAGCGTTTAAAAATGCATATTCTGACCTAAAAAGAGCTCTTTGGGTGTGCTTTCTAAAAAATGTCCATCCTTGGAATCTGAAGGACCCCTCTGCTTTCCTGGCGTGGCAGCACAGGTGATCCCAAAGGAGCTGGGGGCTGCTAGAGGGGAGCCCCAGAAAAGCAACAGAAAGGGAAAAATGGGAAAGAAAAATCGGAAAAGGGGAAAAAAAGAAGGAGGAGGGTAAAGGTAAGGAGAGGGAGGAGGAGGAGGAGAAGGAGAAGGAGAAAGAGAAAGGAGAAGGAGAAAAGATGCAAAGGAGAAGGAGAGGAGAAGGGAAAGAAGAATGGGAAGGAGAAAAAGAAAAGAGAAAAAAAGGAAGGCTCAAACATTTTGCAATCCTGGAAGCAAGGCAAGGCTGGGAGCAGCCACAGGGACCACTGGGGCCCAGCAGGGTCTGTGCACCTCAAGTCACCTCTGAGCATTCACCGAGGAGGAGCAAGCCCAGAGCAGCACTGATTAAGTGGGTTAATTCCCATCCCTAAATGATTATTTTATCACAGCAGCAGCAGCATTCCATGGCAAGGCACAGGCCCTGCCTCCTCTGGCTGCTCCCCAGCCTTCCCCCCAAGAGCTCCAATCTAGGTCAGAGCCACGCTTTGCACATCTTTCAATATTAAACAAAACTCAGGCGCTGCGAGTAACTCATCTGCAGGGGGGTGGGGGTGGCTCCTGCTCCCATCCATCAGCTCTCTGGGAAAGGCAGCCTGGAAAAAATATGGAGAAAAGGTTGTAGTGCCAGCAGGGTCTCACACCTGGCAGAATCCACAGCTCTGCCCTGTGAATATTTGGTGTATTAGATTCATTAAGGTGGGAAAATACCTCTGAGATCGACTCCAACCATTCCCCCAGCACTGCCAAGCCCACCCCTAACCCATGGCCCCAAGTGCCACATCCACATGGCTTTTAAATCCCTCTGGGGATGGGGATTCAATTTTGCTCAGCCTGGTGCCATATGATGGTGGTTTTGTGGCAGGAAAAACCCAAGAGTTCATTTTCTGCACGAGGGGCAGAACCACCCCCCCAGGCACAGCTGGCACAAGAGTGGTGCTTCCAGTGCTGCCAAACCTCCAGGGATCACATCCCCAGAGCACAGGGAGCTTTGGGGGCACTGAGCACAGGGAGGAGCATCAATTCCCTGTTTCCATGAGCAGTGACACTGGAATTGCCATGAAGGGGCTGCTGGTGAGTGTCGGGGTCCCCAAGGTGTGGCTTTGCTGCTCTGTGCCTATTCCTTCCCATTCCAGCACCTGTCCAAAGGGGTTCCAGACCTGATCAGTCCAACCTGAATTTCGTGCCTGTTGCACTCTGCAGGGAGAAGGACTCTCCTGTCCAGGAAAATGCACTGGCTGCTTTTCATCCTTTTGATTTATGGAGCTCGTGGTTGAAGAGATGTTCCTCTCCTCTCCAAACGGAGCGGGGCTGACAGCTCCATCCATCACCCGGCCTGTCAGGAGCCCAGTGCTTTAAATAAGCTATTAAAGAGAGATCTAGCTGGTTAACAGTCATAACAGAGCAGGAATCTGAGAGTTTACTTACGTCAGGGCCTGCTGAAATTAATTTCCTTTTAATGACCGGGCACCGGAGGGAGAGATCACTGCAGGCTGGAGATGCAGAGATAGCCCTGGCACGGGGGTGGCTGCAGCATCAGCTGTGAAACACCTTCCTGGGCTTGCTCTGGAGGGAGGATCTGCTTTCTCACTCTGGTGAAGGCTAAGGACCAGTCTCAAACACCCACGGTGCTGGGCTGGGAGAGGGAAGTGGTGGCACTTTCACTGTCACCTCCTGGGGACCCTCCGTGACCCAGGATGAGACACACTCAAAGTGGGCATGTGCAATTAATCAGCTTTAAGTATCTTCTGTCATGGATCAACAGCACCTGTTGGGCTGTTTCTGTCCCTAAAATAGGTGTTCACTGCTTAAAAAATGAGTGCCACCACCAATTTTGGAGATTAAAGGGGTTTTTTTTGCATGATTAACCCTTGAACTTGCCTCTGTAGGCCCTGAAATTCCAGTGTTAAAACAATTAGTGCTGTAATATGAAGTTTACTTGGTATGTATAGCTAAAGAAAGGAACACAATCAAAGTGTGATTATCTGAGTCCGACAGAAGATTGACATTTAATGTAGGAACTGTAATTATCCAAAAGAAAGTCTATTACTCCAGGATAAAACTGTCAAAACAATGATGGGAGCTCCTACAAATCCCACAGAAAATCAATGAAGTGAATTCTGCATCATAGCTGGAGAATTTAGAAATTGTATTTTGACCTTAATTTATGATGCAGCCATTCAAAACATATTTTAAAAATGGGCTTTAGTGCTTCTTCAGAATTAAAAACTAAATTGTTCCCGCTGGGTTGGGACCACAGGAGGGCCAAGTGCTGCTGTGCTCTGCCCAGCAAAGCCCATCCCATCCCATCCCAAAAGGTCCACCAAAACAACCTGGTTTGCCTTTATGGCATTTTTTACCCCAAAGTGGGCAGGCACCAGTGGTTCCCAGCCATTTAAATGCTGCTTTTCAGCAGCAGAGACACTCCCTTGCTGTTCAGTGAATATTTAACTCCTTCAGAGCAGCAAAATCCCTTCCAAGCTGGCCCTGTTGGCCACATTGGGATGTTGGGATAGAGATGCCATCACCCCACAGCTGAATGCACAAGTGATGCTGAATCCCCAGCCCAAAACCCGCAAAGGTTTGGTTCCACAAAAGCACAGACTCACAAAAGCTCTTGTGGAGATTTTGGGATCCACAGGTGAATATCAGGATCTGCAGCCTCAGTTCCCAGGGGCTCCAGAGAGCAGGAGAGGGATTTTGGACAAGGGATGGAGGGACAGGACACAGGGAATGGCTTCCACTGCCAGAGGGCAGGGATGGATGGGAGATTGGGAACTGGGAATTCCTGGCTGGGAGGGTGGAGAAGCCCTGGCACAGGGTGCCCAGAGCAGCTGTGGCTGCCCCTGGACCCCTAAGTGTCCAAGGCTGTCACTGTCATATTTTCTGGAAAAATCCCTTCACCAGGATTGCTTCTCCTGGGAAGCTGAGAAGCCTCAGAGAAAAATGAAAACAATGTTACCTCATTTGCTTCTCCTGTGTTTTGCTGCTTTGGAATGTGGTCTGGACATTGTTTATCCAACAGGTGCATGTTTGATTGGTTTCACGTGAATTGTTTTTACTTAACGACCAATCATAGTCAGCTGTGTTGGACTCTGGAGAGAGTCACGAGATTCATTGTTATCTTTGAGCCTTCTGCCTGTATCCTTTCTGTATTCTTTAGCATAGTTTAATATAGCATTCTTTAATATAATATAGATCATAAAATAATAAATTAGCCTTCTAAGAATGTGAAATCAGATTCATCTTTCCTCCCCACGACAGGGGACCCTGAAAATACCACGCAAGGCCAGGCTGGACAGGGTTTGGAGCACCCTGGGATAGTGGAAGGTGTCCCTGCCATGGCAGAGGGTGGAATGGAATGGGCTTTAGGGTCCCTTCCAACCCCAAAAAAAAAAAAAAAAAAAAAAAAAAAAAAAAAAAAAAAAAAAAAAATTATTATTATTATTATTATTATTATTATTATTATTATTATTATTATTATTATTAAATATTAACAGAAATTGTATTAATATATAATAATAGAAATTATATTTTATTATCATTTATTATAATATAGATTATTGTTAGATTGATATTAATCAATATTAATATAATTGATAATAATATTTTCTATTATGTATAAATTCATAAATTATTTTAAATATAATTATATAAATTAATAACAATAAAGGACACTACATGAGGGCAAACAGCTCCTTTAGGGCAGAGAGATGGGGCCCAGTGAGGGGTCCTGTGCACAGTGGGGAGCAGTTGGGCACCCAGGGAAGCTCAGGCAGACAGTGATGAATGGGCAGGGGGATGAAAAGCTACATCTGTATTTATTACCACTGGTCATTTCTGACAGCAGAATGTTAATAAGAATACTAATAGTCAATATTTCTTCAGGAGAGGCTCCATCCATTTTTAGCAGCTTGCTGCTCCCTGCAGATGAGCTCCTCATGGGCTGTTCCTTGTGGCTGCTGACACGATGTGATGAAATCTGAGCTCCTCCAGAGCAGTGGCACAACTTTATTGGGCTTTCAAAAATCCAATTTTACTGTGTCCAATATTGTGAGTTGATTAAACCTGATTTGAATCGACAAACATCCGGGAGGGTGGGTGGCAGCTCACTGTGGAAGAGGGGAGAGAGTTTAATAAACAGGCTTGGGAGATAAAAATCTGCTTTTATTCCAATAAAACCCTTGTGTCAGAAAGCTGATGGTAGCTTGAAGGGTGAGGGAGAGAGAGAATATAAAAAAAAAAAAAAAAGACATTTCCAAGCCAGTGGAGACTCAAAGATAGTGAGAGTACAGGAGATTAAAATGGAAAATCAGCCAGGATGGCAGGACCTGCTTGCAAGAGTTGGGGACAAGGTGCAGAGCTGGGGTTGCTGCAGGGCAGCTCACCAGGATTTCAGTGTGCTCAGGGAAAAGGTGAAGCCTGGGAGAGAACAGCTTTTATTGAGCTCAAGGCAAGCTCAACCTCTTCCACCTGCAAAAACCCAGCTGGGCTCAGAAATGGGCTGCAGCTGTGGCTTGAGGGGATGGAGCACAGCACCAGAGCTGGGACACAGCCTGGGATGGCCAGAGGGAAATGCAGGCACCCTCTGCTCCTGCCCTGCACCTCCAGCCAGCCTTGCTCAGGGCTGGGGTGCTGAGCATCAAATCCCACCCCAAAACCCCTGATCATGCCTCCCTTCCTCCCCAGTGCAGCTACCTGGCATCAGAAAATTTTGCTTTTTCCCTGTGAGGATGTGCCCTCCCTGTGCCCCTGATCCATCCCTAAAAACCTTCAGTTCTGCAGGTTAAACTGCTTGATCCAGGAATATCCCCTTGCTTTTGCACTCCCTCTCCCATAAATCCAGGAATCCTTCACCTGCCTGAATATTCACTGGCAGCAGCCAGAGCACAATAAATTCCCTTATGCCTCTCTGCAACAGCCACACATAAACCCTTCCTCCATGATTTAGGTGGAGGTTAAACACAAATTTAAGGAGGTTAAACAAATTTAAATTGAACACAGATTAAGGGGTTAAACACAAATTGAGCTCCCTGTGGGGGATCCTCTTCCCAGAGCTCCCCAAAACCTGCCCAGCACCGCCTCGAGGAGGGGATGGCAGGAATGTGCAGGGCTGAATCCATGGAAAACTGTACCTGGAGGTGAGGAAGGAGAAAATCAGAGCCTCAGCTCCTGCCAGAGCCTGGAACTGAGCAGGTTTTACTGCCCTGCAAAAATAAATTTTCCTGCCCTCGGCATCCTTATTATTCCATCCACATCCGTGAGCCCTGGCTCTCCCAGGCAGCTCAGGATCACAGCCAGGGCTGCTCCACAAAGTTCCTGTGGCTTTTTGCACCAGGAGAACCTTGTCAAAACCTACAGGCCTTTTGCAGAAAGGTTTAAAAGGGTTTTTAAAGGGAGTGAGGATACAATTTGATGTTCCCAGTTGTCCCAGAGAGATGATGGGTGGGCAGTGAGTGAGGTGTCACATTCACATTCCCTGGAAAAACCCCTTCACCCAGGAGTTTTCTCCTGGGAAGCTGAGAAGCCTCAGAGAAAAGGAAAACAATTCTTATCTCATTTGCTTCTCCTGTGTTGTGCTCACATGTGGAATGTGTTTGGAGATTGTTTACCCACAGGTGATTGGATGTTTCATTGGGTTCTGCTGTGAGTTGTTTTCACTCAATGGCCAATCAGGGCCAAGCTGTGTCGGGGCTCTGAAAAGAGTCAGGAGTTTTCATTATTATCTTTTTAGCATTGTGTCTATATCCTTTCTGTATTCTTTAGTACAATATAATATCATATCATATCTTAAAATAATAAATTAGCCTTCTGAGAACATGGAGTCAGATTCATCACTCCTTCCTTCATCTGGGAACCCCGCAAATACAATGGTCAGGATGGATGAATCCTCCAGGAGGATGCTCCTGGCTGTTGGGACAAACTGCAACCAGTGGATCCCTTCAGGCCACCAAACACTTGGCTTTGCCCAAATTCCTCAGCCTTGGCACCTGGTTTGATCAAAGAGGAGGCATTTGGCTGTGTCCTAATCCTTGATCTGGGCACCCACAGAATCACTGGGTTGGAAGAGACCTTCAAGATCATCAGTCCAACCCAGCCCCAACAGCTCAACTGAACCCTGGCACCCAGTGCCACATCCAGGCTTTGTTAAACACACCCAGGCATGGGGACTCCACCACCTCCCTGGGCAGCCATTCCAGAACTTTCTCACCCTTTCTGTAAAACCTTTTCCCTGCTATCCAACCTGTATTTCCCTTGGTGCAGCTCGAGGCTGTGTGCTCTGGCTGTGTCAGTGCTGCTGGAGAAAGAGCCCAGCCCCAGCTGAGCACAGGCACCTTTCAGGAGCTGCTGAGAGTGATGGGGGCAGCCCTGAGTCTCCTTTTCTCCAGGCTGAGCACCCCCAGCTCCCTCAGTGCTTCCTCACAGGGTTTGTGTTCCCAGCCCCTCTCCAGCCTTGCTGCCTCCTCTGGACATGTTCCATTGTCCCCAGGTCCTTCCCAAACTGAGGGCCCAGAGCTGGGCACAGCACTCCAGGTGCAGGATTGGATTCAAGGTGACCCCTGTGGCAGGGAGAAATGATGAGAAGGACTCCATGATATCAGAAGGCCAATTAACTACTTTGTTATACTATATTATTATACTGTATTATTCTAGACTATATTACACTTACATCTAAACTGAAATTGCAGAAGTACTCAACAAAATCCTGTGACTGTCTGCTGACCAACAGTCTGGACACACACTCGGCCCTGACAGGCCAAGGAAACAAAACACCATCACTGTGGGTAAACAAAACACCACTTTGGGTAAACAATCTCCACATTGCATCCTGCTTTGGCACAACACAGGAGCAGCAAATGAGGTAAGAATTGTTTTGATTGTTCTTTTCTTGGCTCCTCTCACTGCTTCTCTCAGGTTCAGAGAATGTGAATCCCACAGTGCAGCCTCAGCAGGGCTGAGTCCAGGGGAACAATGACCTCCTGCTCCCACCCACATTTCACAGAATCCCAGGCTCACCAAGCTTGGAAAAGACCTCCAAGATCAAAGCTCAACCTTTGACCAAACACATTTGGGGGTGCAGGGGGGTCCTGTCCCCTCAGTGCCCAAGGGCACCAGGGCACATCTGCCCAACCCAGGAATCCCAGTCCATCCCAGCCTGGCTGCTGCAATTCCAGCTCTGCCCAGACCTAAGGTGAATGGGAAGAGGAAGAATCTTGCATGGACCACAGAAATTCCTCCCTGTGAGAGTGCTGAGGCCCTGGCACAGGTGCCCAGAGCAGCTGTGGCTGCCCCTGGATCCCTGGATGTGCCCAAGGGCAGATTGGACAGGGCTTGGAGCACTCTGAGGTAGTGGAAGATGTCCCTGCCATGGCTGGGGATGGAATTTGATGAACTTCAAGGTCCCTTCCAACCCCAACCCAGCTGTGAGTTTGGAGAGATGCAATTGGTACCAGCATTTTTTCATTGCCCCCTCCCCACCTTTCCCCTTCTGTCCCCTGGGCAGAATCCAGGCCACAGGGCCAGATGGAGGCAGCAGCACCTGGGGAAGGAGATCACAGCCCCAGGCTCCCTCCCAGCCTCACACTTGTTTTATTGCCCCCGTGGTTATCATAACCTCAACATCTCTCCTTTTCCATCCTCCCCCACCCTTTTCCCTCAACGTGGTATTTTCCCTCCATCACTTCCAGCTCCCTCCCCTTCTTCCACAAAGCCAGGAATGTTTCCAAATCCCTCAGCCCAGGAGTTTGCCCTCAATGGGTCTGATGAGCACAACACCCACGTGTGTCTCACTGAACCACATCCAGCCCCTCCAGGTACAAATCCCAGGGCCCTGGGCACCCACCCCAACAGAAAACAGGAGAAATTCTTGCCAGGAGCTTCACCCACAGCCCTGGCAGGGTTAAATGTCCCTGTGCCAACCCTCCCTGTCCCCTTGCTGCTCAGAGTCACAGGATAACACGGATGGAGCACAGGAAGATCCCACTTTGGTTTATGCTTCACTTATGGATGAGGGAATCCATCCCCAAAACCCAGCACAGGTGTGCAACAGCTCCAGGTCTTTGTGTGGGTTTGAAGCACTTTCAAAAAAAAAACAAAAAAAGCCCCCCCAAAAAAACCCCACAGAAACCCCCCCCCAAAAAAACCCAAAAACCCAAAACATTTGATGCTCATCTCCAGGGCAAACAATTAACAAAGGGCATTTTCAACCCCACTTTTCAAACTACTCAAGATTTCCTTGGTGGGGCACAGCTGAGGGGTGTAAATCTCAAAAGAAAAATCTCAGAACTTCCTTCTGTTGTTTTCCATAAGATGAGGCTTGAGCAAAACTTTTGATTTCTCAGGGATAAAATTTCATGTTGGAATCATTTTGCTCCTTTAAGTGTTGCATTTTGGAGGGTCCACAATCAAATCCCTGGCAGGGAATGGGGAAAATTAAATGAATCCCCTCAGATTTTGCTCCAGGGCTCAGATTTTTCACCTCATCTGAGAGCCAGCCCCTGCCCAAACACATCAGGTTTTCCTGGGAAAGCTGCATTTTTACACCCACCACTGAGCCAACAGCCTGGGTCCATCATCATCATCACAGTAATCCCAAATCCCTGCAGAAAACACAGATTTCTTTTTTTTTTTTTTTTTTTTTTTCCTGTGTGTCTGGCAGGGAGGATAAAGAGGGAAATGACAGAATTAGCAACTCTTTTGGTGAAAAGGAGCTGTGGTTTTTTTTTTGGGAACCCAACAGCATCCCTGGCTCCAGCATGGGCATGGGACAAAATCCCTGCCCTGATAAGGAGATCCCCTCTCTCTCCCACATCCCTTTTCCCCCCAGCACTCCCCTCTTTGCCAAGTCCCATCTGCACAGAAGGTCACTCAGTTCATATTTTTTTTTGTTGTTTATTCCCTTTATTCCATTTTCCTGTCCCCAAATCCCTCAGCATTTTTGAGCCAAGCCAAAGCCCTGCTATAGGTTGGGTTATTTTTTTTTAATTACTCATAATTAAGTGATTCTTGGCAGGGAGGATCATGGAAAGAGCATTATCCCACAGACAGGAATTCAGCTAGGAATTTCCTCTTAGCCTCCTAACCCTAAATACATCTGGAAAAACCTATAATCACTTTATTGCAGCAGTATTTCCTTGGGAATTGAGCACCCCAGGACCTTTATCACAAAACCAACAGCAAGGCCTCGAGCTGCACCTTTGGCTCATTATTTGCTCAGCTCCACTTTTCCTTCTGCCAAAGTCACCAGGAAAAACCCTCCAGATTATTTTTGGGAGGGGGTTTGAGCAGCCTGGGACAGTGGGAGGTGTCCCTGCCCATGGCAGAGGGTTTGGAATGAGATTTAAGGTCCCTTCCAACCCAAACCATTCTGGGATTCCGGTTCCCCCATGCTCTGAAGGGGAAATGAACCCCAAATTGCCCTCTCCTCACTTCTCACAGCATTTTAGGAAGACCAGGGGGGTCTGCTAAGGATGCAGGAGGCTAAACCAGCTCCCAGTCCCCTTCCCAAGCTCAGGACCATAACCCAAAATGCTCAGAGGAGCAGATTTCCTTGGGTGGGCTGCTTCCCAAAACCCCAGTGCCTCTGGGTGGGGAGGCCCAGGATGCCCAGAGAGGTTGTGGATGTCTCCTCCTTGGAGGTCCCAAGGCCAGGTTGGATGGAGCTTGGAGCAACCTGGGATAGTGGAACTGGATGATCTTTAAGGTCCCTTCCAACCGAAGCATTCCATGATTCCATGGAATCCCAAACACCACCCTCCCTGTAAGCCCCCAAGCCAAAGGAGCTGAGTTCACACAACTCTGACACCCTGAGTTGCTCTGAGCCCATCACTCACTGGAGTTTAGCACCACTTTCCCAAATAAGCTCAAGGAAAAGCCTCTATCCAGGACTGTCAGCTCTAAATATTCATAAGTCATGAGACTGCCTTCAAAGTCGGCAGATTTTTTACAAAATCTCACTCATACATTGCTATTATTTAAAATTGTCTTAATTTTTTTTAATGTTCTATATTTGGCTTTCTTTTGATGTGTGTTCTCTTTGGGGTTGTGTTTCCCCCTGCAACCAAGTGGGCTTTAAAAAATGGAAAATAAAAGATAGCTGCAATTCTGATACATCCACACAGCTCTAGATGTTAATCCTTAAAACAAAGCAGGCAGGAGAAGGGGGAAAAAATCAGGATGATGCCATAATAACTGGGGGGCAGCTCCAGGAAGCAGCCCCACATCCAACATCCTGCCTGGAACCCAGGGTGCTTTGGGGTCCATGTCCTGT